>NC_081411.1:848200653-848504153 GCF_030272615.1 Cryptomeria japonica
GAAGTTTCTCCTTTAAAAGGTTTTCCATTAATGGTTTTAACTTTCTTTGGAGAAGGATTTGTTGCATTTACATGAATGTAAGATCTCTTAGGCCTTTGAGGGGTCGTGGAGACTACAATAACATTCATAGATTTTTCATCTTCGAATGAGGATGTCATGGAGGATGACTCTTCTTTTACATCTCTTTTGGGAAGAGGTGCTTCTAAGAAACAATCTAAAACTTCATCCAACATGTTGAAGTCATCTTTAGAGAATGCCTTATCAAAAGCATCAAACTCTAAGAGAAAAAGATCTGACATTATGGGGTTCACGTCAGGTTCACTAAAATGTAGAGGAGGGGATTCACTACCTCTGGGATGTTGAATCCTAGAGAAAAAATCGGTCTGACGCTACTTGACTTAAAGTGGTGCTAAGGGTGAGCCAGGGGATAACAAAACAAATTCTTATGCTAAAAGAGAAATAATTGAACGATTTAAAGTGTAGAAACAATGAAATATAAAAATCTGAATTAATAGAGTGATACAAAATTCAAAGTAGATTATACCAAAGATTCTAGAAGGTCTCAAGTTTTGTACGCGAGTGCAGCGCGCTATCATATGTACGAGCAGAAAACACAGAAATGTCCTGAGGGCGAACAGTGACTTCTCCCAACTATGTAGAACTTGTTTGTCACCTACACACACAGAGATGGGGGAAAATGTTGGGGTTGTATAGGGGTCTACCTCATTCATACCCCCGCTTTGGTGTTTCCACCTCCACGGATAACCAGATAGATAGATTTGGTAAAAGATAAAATGATAAAGTGCAAATAGAAACTATACTCTCCTTAATGGAAGCAAACCCCTATTGCAAATAGATAAAAGTGATGTATTGATAAACTAAATGCACCTAGATAATAGATACACTAAGAGATATGATAAAAAGATTGCATGAAATGATAAAAAGAGATAGATAAATGATAAAGAGAAGACAAGGCGTGTAGCCAAACCTCCCTTTTTGAGACACAAGCGTGATGAAGCTCGAGATGTGTGCTTTTTTGTTGCAAGATAGTTGCAAGAACGTTGTAGATAGAGATAGCTTGATAATGTTCTTAGAGCATTCAAGAGAGCCAAAGAGTAGAGCCAAAAATCCACGAGAGAAAGCTAAGAGAGTAGAACCCCTCAAAATGAGAAAAGAAGAGTTTTTAAGGTTGGAAAGAGGTGTGAAGAGACATTACGATTGTTGGCGAGATGAAAGACACACGTCGAAAAGCGTTCGACTAACTGCAAGATTCACGATTTTGCGGGCTTATCAGGACGTTAACTTGGGGCACAAACATCTGCACGTCGCGCTTCTGTCTTGCCAAAGATAGGCCCAAATGAGGTTTTAGGTAAAATGAAGGCACTGTCTTCGGGGCTCATGATGCCAAAATGATAAAATTTTGATCATGGTCTTTCCATTAATGCATCGGGCACCATGTGTAAGTCTCATAAATGCACTAGGCATAATTTAGGATACTACATTGTACAAACTTAGATAGAACCATTGGGTTCGGGCACAGGTACAATGTTGGAAATCCATTCTGAATAATCAATTCGTCAGATGAACTTAACTTCTAGCAATTTTTCCACCTTTGCTTTAACCAATGATGTAATTTGAGGATGCATCTTTAAGAGCTTTTGTTTAATATGTTTGACATTTGGATCAACGACCAGGTGACATACTACAAGCTAAGGATCAAGACCAAACATGTTTGCATAATACCATGCAAAGTTAATGGGCCACTTGTGGAGGATTTGAAGGAAAACCTAGAACTCTTCGTCAAACAAGGATTTTGCCACATAAGTAATTTGAGGATTTTCTGCAAATCTCAAATTAACTTCTCTTGTCACGTCAATGAGAATTGAGGATTTATCAAGAACCTGTATGTCAATAAGAGGAAGAGGGGAGTCCTCATATTCTAGTGCCTCAAAGAGTTTTTCACCAGAAGACACACCCTTTATTTTTACCTTTTTAGGATCTACAGGTGCCTCAAAAAGGTTTTCACCAGTAGACACTTGATCTTTTGTTTCTTTTTCACTTTTGCGGTTAATGATCCCCTCTTCCCCAAAGTAGCCTTGAGCGTCAAACTTATATACTATATTCTAAGCTAGATGATAATATGGTGCACACTCAGTTGCCCCCAAGAATTGTAAGAGTGTTAGGTCATTATGGAATGAATCAAGGTTTGCAACAGTTTGACCCCAATCCATGAGTTCGGGATGGAAAAGGGGAAGGTCAATTAAAAGAAGAGATGTGTCAAAGAGCTTGGTGGATGTTTCAAAGGACGAGGAGCTATCCATATCATCGTACACTTGTTTGACAACCTCCTCAAGTATGTCTTCGATATCAACCGAAACATTTTCATTGTTTCTAGAAGTGCTTGCCGAAGTTGAGGCTTCATGAGAGGAATGTCCAAAATCAAGCTCTTAATGGCAAACATTTGGAAATGGGTCTGAAAGAGGTCTTTTGATTCTATGTTATTCTTGTCCTAATCCTCCACCTTGATAATCCCATTTCTTGGTAGAAAATTTGTGAGCTATTGTGTATTTCTCTTTGAAGTGATTTAGGCAGGTATCATTGCCCACAACAACATCTTTGAAAAGCCATTGATTGATATCTCCTTCTATAATCTTGTGATTAAGTTCACCATGAGACTAGAATGTAGTGGAACCACACTACCTGACTGTCGATTCTTTCTTCTTTATTCTTTGGTAGGTTTCCCATGAGTATGAGGACCTAGGGGTAGTGCACCCACTACAAGGGCTCCTTGTAAAGCATATTCAATGCAGCCGACGTCATTGATCTTGATCTGGGAAAAGGTAGATGAGATGGAAGTTTTTTCTTTAGCAGTATTAAGTATGGAATCAGGGTCAACATATGAGGATGATGGAGTATCTTGAGGGATTCCAATGTTGATGCTTGGATAAGGATGGGAATATGGTGAAGATGACTCAAGAGCATGACAATACTCAAATGGTTGAGTGTCACCACAAATGGTGATTTCACAACCTTGACATGGAAATTTGAGACATTAATGGTAAGTGGATGAGACAAATTGCATGGCATGGATCTGTAGACACCTAAAATTGTCCTGTCTAATTAAATAAATATTTTTATTTATTTAATTATTTAAGCCTAATTCTTCTATTAATTAAATAAATTTTTATTTATTTAATTAATTCACTTTAGCCTCTTCTAAACCTTTTTCTTATTTAAATAAATACTTTTATTTATTTAAATTGTCCTTTTCCTAAATTAAATAAATATTTCATTTATTTAATTGATCTCACTTCTTCTATTATTTAAATAAATCTTTATTTATTTAATTAATTCATTACCCTTTTCTACCTATGACACATGTCATTCATATCTTAATTCCTACACTACCTACCCTCTCATTATTTTCTTATTTTCTCTGCCTACCCTTTAATCCTAACCGACCATTTATCCTTACACCTCTTAATCTTATCCCTCCATTTCTTATAGTGTCTTCTATATAAGAGGATACTCTCCTTCATTATCAATCCTAATTATCTCCTACACATTATAATCCTCCTAAGCATTCTAATTGTCCAATCAATCAAGCCTTTTGCGATCAAGCTATCAACCACATTTTCGTTCTTTGTTGAGCTCGTGTGCACACATAAAATCTGAAAGAAAATATATCAAGCAAGATCAATGGAGATAGGAAGAATGGAGATTCAAACCCTAGTGGACATGTGATTTTATAATCTTTGTGAATTTGTTGATTTACATTGTCTTAGGTAATCTTCATATGTTATGGTGGGTCTTTGTTGTTGTTAGGCTAGGGTTTTGTGGTTGAATTCATTTAGTCTTTCAATATTGTTGTTTCCATTATTCACTTTTCACCATACACATTTTGGCACATCCGGTGGCACATGGATTTTTTGTTAGATCTATGTTTTTTGTAGGTTTTTCTAACCCTATATTGTTGTTTTGTAAAACAATTTGGAGAATAACTTTGTGCAGCTAGGGTTTTGAACACAAGATTAAGATCTTGGAGAGATCTGATCCGATTTCACAAATGGATTGGAATTTTTACACCAATTTGTTTTTGCAGCTTGAGGACAGTATTAAGAGCTCTCAATCCAAAATTTAAAATTTTTGGAGACTATTTTAATTTTATATGAATTTTTTTATGATCGTTCATAAAAAAATTAATTTTGAGAGAAAATTAGTGAATTTTTCAGATTCTTTTACATTTTTGGAAAGTTATCAAAATTCTAAAGGGGGTCTATTTTTTGTGATTTAAATTTGGGTCAAAATATTTTATGAAAAATTGGATCTTTAAAAATTTGGGTTTTGCATTAGTTTCATCTGATCCCATAAACGGCTTAAAATTTTGGAATAAAATGTGTTTTGCAAGTCAAGAACAGTATCAAAAAGGCTCAGTAAAAAAATCAGATTTTTTGGAGCATATTTTAATTTTCTATGAATTTATTATGCATTTTCATAAAAAAATAATTTTGAGAGAAAATGAGCGAATTTTTTAGATTGTTTTATAGTTTTGGAAAGCTCACAAAATTACACACAGGATCTATTCTTTGTAATTTTAATTTTGATGCAAAATATTTTTAAAAAAATCGGATCTTTAAAAATTAGGGTTTTGTATTATTTTGATCATATCTCACAAAGTGCTTGGAATTTTTGCAGGAATGTTTTTATGCGGGTTTGGAAGGCTATCAGGAGTTTCCAGTAAAAAAATATTTATTTTTTGGATCAATTTTACATTTTCTATGATTTTTCATTAAAAAAAATAATTTTTGGAGCAAATTAACAATTTTTTTGGATTTTCTTACATTTATGGAAATTTCTTGAAATTTTACAAGTGGTATGTTTTTTATGATGGAAAATAACTCGTGGAAAATCAGATCTTTGAATCTATCAAAAAACGTCTTGTCGAAGGCCCCTATTTCACAAAGTCTTTTGGATCTAAAATTTACCTGTGTGCTTGCAGGAAGGGGTAATCATTTGAAACAACCCAAACTACTAATAATATTGGTGTAGGAACTTTGGCAAAGATTTTATTTTAAAATTTCTTGCTTTGTCTTCTTAGTCTAGCAAACACTTCAATTGGTGCACTAAAATTGAACCAATGTCTTTTGTGTCTTGAGCAATAGGCTCTTTTGTGTTTATCTTTAGAGGGCCTACCTCCTTGTGTGGTCACTAGGACTAATAGTGAGGAGGGAATGACCCAAGTGGTAGCAAAGCAAACCCCCCTCTTCTGAACCACTATAAATAATTGTATCCATGGTGAAAGCCATGGGTAACATGTGTTGATTAGTCCATACCGACACTATGTCTCCCCATAAACTCGTTTGATTAAATTTATTTGATCAATAGTAGGGTGTAACCCCTAACGACTAGGAGCCTTCTGTATTTACAGAGATGAAAGTGTCACATGTATGGCCACATGAGCGGATGCCCTTACTAGCACCTTTTTGTTTTAGAAATCCAAAATCCTTCTAGTTCTTGGAGCAGGAGGTCAGACCTCTAGAGTGGCCCACACACATATGGTTCTTAGTGTAGTCACACAAATCTGTCCAGCTTAATTAAATAAATAAATGTTATTTATGTGATTAAAAATCCACTAGCCATCAATTAATTAAATTAATATTTAATTAATTCATCCCCAAACATTCTTCTATTAATTAAATAAATTATTCAATTTATTTTAATTAATTCATTGAATCAAATTCCAATCAATTAAATAAATAAAATCTATTTATTTAATTAAATCCCCCTATTCCTCTTTTAAATAAATTAAATAAAAACATTTATTTAAATCATTACCCCCCCCCACTTGCATTTTCCTACAAATGCAACTTGCACACATTTATTGAAATAAATGAATTTTTATTTTAATAAAATCCTATTTTCCCTCACCCACCAAATCCACTTGCAAAATCTAATCCCCTTCTAGATTTTTCTAACCTCTTCCTAATTAGCCTAATCCATCCCCTAATTATTGTCACATTCCTAAGCAAAATGGAGTCACTTCTCAAAGACTCCAAAGTCTTTGAAAAGCATTTAATGCTTTGTGTGTTCAACAAATTAACCCCCAAAGTCTTCCAAGACCACTAATGGCTCTTACATGACCATTTATGGCTCTTACATAACCATTTATAGTTATTTCAAACTTGTCTCCCCAAACATTCATTGTTTTGACCATATTTATCCATTTCACATTTGCACAAGAGTTTATCCATTGGATAAAAGCTTTAATCTTTAAATAAATAGTTTATTCATTCAACTAACCTTGACTTTAACTTCCAAAGTCATGTCAAGCATTTAATGCTTATTCCCTCTCCTCTCAACCTATCTCACATTGACACTTGTCATCCTGGGATTGGGTTGAAAGCCCTCACATGGATTTGAAATCATTCAATCCTAACCCTTGTTGAGATTGCTCAATCTCAACCATCCATTGCTTCATTTTTCCTATAAATAGAGCCCATTTCTTCATAATCCAGATCCTGAAAACTTGTATGCATTTAAGCTATAGGCATTTTAAGAGAGCATTTTAGCATAATTAACTAATATCTTGTCATTTTGGATAAAATCAATCATTTTAGCATCAATAGCTTAATATTAGTTTTTCATTTTACATTTGGAGCACAATACTACAATCTCAATCCTCCATAAGCATCCATAGTGCAAAAAGCTGCTAAGAGCTACACTATTTTGGAACTTGGAGAGGAGAGGAACAAGGGAGAAGGAACTAAGAGCATGCTAAGAGGCATTTGGAGATGCCTCATTATCTTTATTTCATTAGTTAGATATATTAGCATGATTTTAGTGTCTCTTTTGATATGCCTGTTTAGATTAGTTTTTGATTGACTAACACTAATGATTTTCTTGTGTGTCTTGTGTTGTTTATCTTAGACTAACCTTGTCCACTTTGCAGAGCATCACTTAGTATAGGTACAAAGTTCCCCATGAGGATTTTTCATGGGGACTGGTGCTTGGCTGCCCCAGAGAAGTGAGTGCCAAGGGTGGAGCCAGTGGGGTCAAGCATCTAAGTATCCGCTTTGAATAGCGTAGCCTTTGAGGAAACCCATGTGGGATCAACAACTATTGTCCTGGCCAACCATAAAAATTGTGCTTGTCTTCTTTTAAACGTTCAAACATTCAAGATCAAACATCAAAACATTGTGTCTTTTGTGTCTTCAAGTGTATGAAAAACATTTTTACATCAAACAACACACTTTCTTTTGAGTCATTTTGAGTCCAAACACTTACAAACATAGAGTCCTCATCAACATTGTGTCCTCTTGTCATGAAAAAATAGTCACAAATTCAGATTTGATCACAACAACAACTTCGCAAATTGGAAAAATTGCACTCAGGTTTTCTAAACGTGTTTGTGTCTGACAGAAACACGTATGTGTCTTGTAACCGCGTCTGTGTAGGACAGAAACGCGTCTGTGTTATCATAGCAAACTGCATTCACAAAATTCTCAGAAACGCATCTGTGCAGTATCTGGTCAAGTCTGTGTTGGGGAATCACGTCTGTGAAGTATACAGGCACGTCTATGTTCAGTATTGGGAAAGTTTATAGTCCAGCAAACAAGAGTAATCAGTTTTAGAATTATTGAGCTTCCTAGGTTATTTCCCTGGGTTTTCATCTAGCATTCAGCCTATTTTTGTGTCTCACAAATTTCATCATTGCTTTACACCTTGCATTACATTCACATTTGTCTAAACTTGAGTCAAAAGGTAACTTTCTTGTCCTCATCTTGGTTTGTCAACATAATACATACAACAGCATTTTGCTAAGTGGTCCCTCATCAAGGTCTATCACCTTTGGGTCTCATTTGGTCTTACTTAGAGTCAAGGTCAACTTACCTCATCAAGAGATCTATCATCTCTTTGGAAGTCACACCTACTCTACTACATACATACGTGGTCTTACACTTTGGACATTTCAAATACACCTCAGATTCATTTATATTTCTTCCAACTCTTGGTCTTCCATTTTGGTCTTCCATACACTTTCAATTTTCATCTAGTCTCACACATCTTGGTCAAGACCTCGTTCATGGTTGAAACCCGTTCCCAAAAAATTAGGAGGGAATCTAAAGAGGCTCAAGAGTCCACAAACATGAGTGACTATGAGTACGACAACGATATCTTTTTCAATTTTGATCATACCACATTACCTGACATGGACATCTATAGAAACATATAGAATGTTGAGAACATGGATGACACAAACAACAATGATGCACAAAATGACAATGTTGACAACATTTCAGTACACTCAGCATAAGTGGAAGAAACTATCATGGATCCTCATTTTAATAGATTCATTGAAGAGATCATGAGAAGAGATAGACAATATTTCCTACAAGTGATGGCACAAAGTGGATCTAAGATACTTCATGATTTTGACATGTCCCAAATAGTGGAAAATCGACCTATTCAAGAAAGTCAACTCAACATGGATCAAAGGAGGCCCAATAGTGGAGGTAATAGAGGACCACGTTTTGTGTCTGAGTCACCGTCATCTTTGTTTCAAAAACCTGAGATCCCAAATACACATGGTCAAGCTTATGATACTCACGAAAGAACATCTCATGAATAATTCTATCTACGCGGACCTTTATGGAAGTCTTATACAGATAAATACACTCAGTCACATACCAATGCTAAGTACCAAACCCAAAAGCAATTGGATATCCAAAGGCATGCTCAAAATTTGGACACAAGAAAATCCCGTGTCAAATTTGAGGGCAACACACAAGAGAAAACTCATGATATGCCTTATGACCCTATATCAAGTGGTCCCTATACACATTATCATTATAGACCTCCTCCATATGAACATGTTTACGATCAATACCATCCATATATGCATTATCCTCCTCCTCCACTTGGTGGCTCAGGCATGGGATATGGTCCAAGAATTCGATCTCTACCCAAAAACAATTTGGAACAACAGATAAAGGACTTCAAAAGAAGGAGGACATCAATACACCAAAACTAGCTTACACAATGAGAGATATATGTCCCTATCCATTTGATAAAAGCATTCCAATGCCTCCATTTCCTACACACTTCGTAATACCAAATTTTGATAGATATAGAGGCAGAGGAGACCCTAAGGCACATATAAGACAATTTTTCACAACTTGCATTGAGGTAGTAGCAGAAGAAACATACTTAATGATATTGTTCCCACAAATCTTAGGTGAACAATTTATGGAATGGTTCTCCCAACTTTCACCTATAATTAAGTCATGGGGTGATCTAGCAGAAGCTTCCATACAACACTTCTCATATAACATAGAGATAGATATATCAGTTGTCATTTTGTGCAATACCAAACAAAAATATGGGGAGTCATTTTCATCATTCTTACAAAGATGGAGGAATCTAGTCAGCAGATGCTCTTGCGAAATTCCACATAAACAAATGGTAGAGATGTTACACAAAATGTCAACTGAGAAATTGGTTATGACTTGAGGAAAGCTTGTTTGTCCACTTTCAAGGACATCATTGAGAAAGGCTTAGCAACACAGAAGGTCTTAATTGAGAAATGAATCATCAAGATATTCAAAGAAAATAAAGAGACTTTTAAAGGAAAGGAAAAGCCATGATTTTGGAACAAGAACAAGAACATAGTAAATGATGGCGTTGTTGATGCTAACACAGTAAGACCAAAAATTACTCTTTTAGGACCAAGTTCTTCCATAAGGAACCAAGTAAATACTCAAGAAACTTTAAAACCATGAAGGAAATACACCCCATTGGGAGAGCCACTTGAGTCATCTTTTAGGAAGCTAGTGGCAAACAAGATAATAACAATTCCAGACAATCCTCCATATGAACCAAAAGTCAAACGAATTGGTGGAATGACGATGAGTATTGCGAATATTTCAAGAGCAAGGGACATAAAACAATAAATTTCCATCGCTTGAAGAACATTATACAGGATCTTATTGATAGAAGTGACATTGAGATCGAGGGACATACATCTAATCGAGAACATGAGATGTTTAAGGAACCATTCCCTAAACATGACAAGGGAAAAGCCAAAGCCACAGATGATCAAGCTAACTATAACAAAGTGTCCTATGATTATGAATCAACCGTTAACCACATTTCGACGGACAAGTATGTTTCTACTATTTTTATAAAGGACAAAACGCTTGAAAGTTCTACCCAAAGAGCCAAAGTTGTCCTAAAAGGCATTGAAACTTCTTTTGAATCTACCTCTGAATGTAATGTCACAACTCGTCGAAGTAAGGTCACCCTGCAAGGCACTCTAGCTAAAACCACCATTTCCTCATTGGGCAAACCTGAGTACAACCTAGTAGAACAGTTAGGGAAGACACCCGCGCTTATCTCAATCCTAGAACAGTTGCGTATCTCTCATTTGCATAAAGCCATACTCAACAAAGTCCTAAGAGAAACCTTTGTACCCACTGGTCTGAATGTGTTGAAGCTGACAACACCTTTGTAAGCAACCTCATAATGCACCTTTACACATTGAAGCCTTCCTACACAAACACCGAATAAAATGAGTCCTGGTAGATGGAGGAGCATGTCCGAACATTTGTACATTGAGCACTATTAAACAATTGGGATATTCTGAAAAAGGTTATGAATTCTACACATGTAATCACCATTAAGGCATATGATGATGAAGAGCGCTCATCCAAGGGCACAGTCACCTTACCTCTTAGAGTTGGGCCAATCACGAAGGATGTGGTTTGTCAAGTCCTTGATCTAGATCTCACATACAACATATTGCTAGGATGTCCATGGATTCATGAAATGAGAGTTATTCGCTCAACATATCATCGATGTATCAAGTTTCCACATAATGGAGTTGAAGTGACCGTCAAAGCTGATCCAAACCCATTCATATATTGCAACAATTTGTGACCTAGATCAGAAATAACAATTCCAGCCAATCGAGAAGTTGTTCCATCTTTAGCATGTGTTGATCCTAAATCATTGAAAGCTTCTACGTCAAAACAATCAGAGATCAAAGGAAAAATTCAAGATTAAAGACATGGGGTGTGGTGAGTATATCTTTCATGTTGATCAACTCCCACTATCTCCTAAGACATTTAGTCTATAGGAACAATCTACAAACAAGTTGCAATATCAAGGAATTAGGTGTGAAACACCTAGTGTTGTGGCTTCTAAGTATGAATGCAAATCTCCTCTAGTGGCGCAAGAAGCTCTTGATATCAATAGTCCTAAGAGTGGTTCCAGTGAAGAATCTATTGAGCATATCACCAGCCCTCTTGAGAACTCACAAAGATTTACCATATCTTCCACTCATTCCATTTCCACTCCTCTCCCAGACTTGGATCAACAAGAATTACAAAATCCCTTACTCATTAGGGATAAAAAATCAAACTTTGAAAAGAAAAATCTATAAGTAAAAAAAAAGAGAAGTCCTTCAGTCCAAATCAAAATAAAAAGCTATTGGACTCTACAAAAATCAAAGTCAAGGATAAAAATCCTATGAAAGAAAAAGAGAAAGATATGATCTCCCCTAATATCAAAATAACTGGGGGGAAAAGTTCTAAAATTTCAATTCAAAATATATACTTGTTGATCCTAAGTCTCCATCATGCTATCCTACTTTCACTTCTTTTCACAATCATAAGCCTTCATAACTCATCCACTTGTTTCGTACATCCTTTCCCTTCTGGCAATACATCATGGACCTTTAATGGAGCTTCCTCATTGGACTTTGTTGTCAAGGATGCCCAAACTTCTTTAGGTGACAAACATATGGGCCTACGTAGTTCACACACTAGTAATTCTATCTCAGTTCCTTTATCAAGAAAGACAGTCACTCGAGCACATCATCCAATCAAGGAACAATGCAGCTACAATCATAAGGTAAAGCCTCATACATTTGAGGTGGGTGACTTAGTTCTCAGAAAAAATCTTAAAAATAAGCAAGACAGACAAAAGAAGGGGAAGTTCGAACCAAATTGGCTTGGTCCTTACATCATCACAGCAGTCTACGGATCAGGTGCATATCAGCTTTCGACCCCAAATGGAGAACCTTTGGAAGATCATATCAATAGCATGCACCTTCACAGGTTTTACACATAGCTCTTCAAAATATCCTAATATCAAAAATACAAAAAAAATCAAAAAATATCAAAAATACAAAAAAATTATAAAAATAAAAAAATGTTACTTGGTGAAAACTTGGCAAACAGGCGCCTTGTGACACAAACATATTGAAAACTAAAAAAAAATAAAGAGAAATAAATTCGTCCAACGGTGAAAACCACTTCGATGGTGCCCTGGGCAAGTACCATGGTGAAAACCGAGTTGTCGGTGCCATGTGTAGAGACACTACTCCTCCCTCCTTCAAGATTCAATATCATCCTTTCACTCTTTGCACACACTCACAACCTATCCATCCATAGTAAACTTACTCATTCCCATTATGGCTTGTTATTGATCTACCTAAGATTGGTTAGCCATTCATAATAAACCTCCCTTTTCACCCCTTTCCATCCATAATAAATCAGCTCCTATATGTGGTTAAGGCAAATCCTAGGTCTAGTGATGGGTGTGGAACTAAGAGAATCACACGTTCTGAGGAGTACAGTTTCTTTCATTTTTCTTCAATCTATCCGCGCACAATCCACAATTAAGCAACACTTGCATCACAAATCCACAATAAAGTTTTGTCTTCTCTGCAATAAAGTATCAGTTTCAGATGAGATGTAAACAACAGCAATGGGCTTCAACAAATCAACTCTTTCAACAGACTCACACAACATTATGGTTCAGTGCTATCTATCTTTTTTATGAAGGTAAACATTGTGATCACAATCAAATACACTTATACAAGTTTCAAGAGACACTAAAATTGAGGACTACAGTGGATGTTGGTGTCGAATCTTGGTTTTCTTTTTATTTTATCTTTTGGTGACATGTCTTTTATCTTTTCCGAGATGTCTCTGACTAGAGATTCTATCTCCAGGATGTCTTTGAATAACAAGGCGATGATGGGATATGCTCACCTATTGTTTTGTTGTCTGTGGATTGTCTCTTAGTAATGCTATGACGTGTCCAAGGATATGAGGATGTTGTGAGTCTATTATGAACTAGGGCATTCCTTGTTTGCGACTGTCTGATCTCTACGCAAATGGGTACAATGACTTTCTAAGTTGAACCTATATCTGGATTGTCATAACCTATTTTCCATAATAAAGCTCAATGATGATAATAGCACAAGAAGCTCTTTCACTTCCATGTCTTCTATCTTTCATGCCCCTTTTCTTTCACTTCCATATTTTTGTCTGTGTATCCCACTATCACATGACTAAGTATAATGACACTCCAAAAATATCTATATTTCATGTAGTTTGCACCTAGATCATCACATTTTAGCATATCTCATTTCATACATCCATCTATCATCTATTCACATTTGCACCATGCATGTCATATAAACCCATTAAAAAAAACATATTGCATTTCATCATGTACATATTTGCATTCATATCATAAGCATCATATAGCAACATGCATCACATAGAAGCAACATCACATAGGTACACATGCATATAGTTGCCACAAGGATGAATCATCTCATATATGTTTCAAAAACCATAAGTGTCATGATACAATGATGTCAAAATACATATGGCTACAAAATCACCTGAAGGTGTCTACATCATCATACAAAAATGGTACAAAAATTGATACATAGAGAGACCTCTAAGGCTATGATGAAATCCCTCCCTCGGAGCCAATCGGCCTTGATGGAGTCTAAGCCCTGGAATTCCCCGCCCCAAGATCATCTCTCCTGCCCCCTCTATCTGGTGGTGGTTGAGGACCCATGACCCCACCACTAGATGCTTGTTTCCTATCTCTCCCTCCAGTGGTCGTCGTAGTCTGTGATGGTTTCCGAAAGCTCCTAGCCCGCTGATCTGGTGGCACAACTCCATAATATAGGTCTCTCTAGTAGGCTATCTCCTCCCCTGCCCATAGAACATAAGCATATTCAGTCCCTGTGTCCTCTACTGCCTATCTGCCTTCCCTCAGTGTTGTCTCAGCCTCTGTGTAGTGTTGAATAGCCTGATCTCTCTCCCACTCAGTGTCCCTCAGTTGTCTCCTGAGCCTAGCCCCATCTCACTCTAGATCCTGGATCTCATATGCCTGTTCTTGGCATATCTCTCTCAAAGATAGTAGATCATCCTCCTCCTCTCCTCCCTCCTCCCCCTTTCCCTGTGGTTGTCCCTATCCCTGTCCCTGTACCTGTGTTGTTGGCACCTGTAAAGGTAGTCCACCTCTACCTCTGACTACATGAGTTGATCTATCCTCTCCTCCATCTCTCCTCTAAGCCACCCTCCTCTCTGATACTTCCCCTCACCTCCGTCGTCAACCTCTGCCTCCACCATCCCCACTATCATCTCTACCATCCCCACCATCACCCTCTATCGGATCTCCTGGATCCGCCAGCCTTGGAAACGGATGCTCTGCCCAATATGTGTTGTACTTCGCATCCATTCCTGCGTCCTCCACATCTGCCCAAATATCCCAAGGCATGGGAACCATCTCCAGCATCTGTGTCACCGCCTGATCATAAGACAGTAATAGACCTAAATGAGCCAGATCTCTCATTGTCCGCACATACATCCCTGAGCCAAGTTGCATCCGTTGTATCCTGCCAAACTGCTTGCATACTCTATCAATCAACTACCACTCAATAACATATGGTGTCCACCTGATCAGATACCTACTCCTGAACACATATGGCAGCTCAATTGCGTCATCCTCCCACTCCTCACAATCTCGGTAAGGCCTCCATACCACACTGTCTATCTCATCGATCACTCGGCACCAATACTCTAGCCTCCCAATTTGTGGCTGGGAAGTAATCATATCATACAAATGCACATAATTGCTCCCATGTCCCTTGCCTCTAAAGTGTATCGATCGTGTCATCGGAAGATGCTCATATGCCCTTACCTGCATTAATGTCACTCTGTACCCCAATCCCGTTGATCCATGGTATACAAAATGATGGAGCTCATAATACAAGTGTGCCAGTAGACACAGCCCCCGTGCAAACCTGGTGTGCTCAGTCACCAATGTCTCCAGAGTCCCCCCCACCATCCCACAGCCAACCCTCGTGTCACCCTGTCTGGATAGAGAAACCCATTGATAACTTCTGCCAGCATCTCCGTTAGAGCCAATCGTGTAGTTGTCATGGTGTCCCAGGCCATGTGTCCTGCCCTCATCTCCAGTCTGGGATCCTGGAAAACTCGTCTCAGTGCATCCCTATCTCCCTCTCAATTGTAAGGAACCAACTCCCCATCGATCGGTATCTGCAGTATCCTGTACACATCCTCTAAAGTGATTGTCATCTCGGTAAATGAAACATGCATGTCTCTGAGTGCCATCTCTTAGCTAATGCATTCGGTAACCCCATGTTCGCCTGAAACTCAGGCATATACATAATATATTGTAATCTCATGGCCTCAACTACTACTCTATCCTCCAATGTCAGCTCTGATCATAATCCCTAAGTCGAAGGAAATCTCTCTCGTGACTCTAGCATAGGTAGGTTCTCCTGCAGTCAAGCAAATCAACTGTGTCAATCCTAGTAGTACTTTGTGTTCATCACAAAGTGTTGCTCTTTTATCCTAGTGCTTATATCTATCATATGGCACTATATCCTACTAGTACTCCATGTTCATCACAAAGTGTTTCTTTTATCATATCTTTTAGGGCCCCTACTTGAGTGTATCCTCTTGAGTAGCTTATCCAATTGACAACATATGTTCTATCACACAATTGTCAATTTCAGCCTAATCCAATTGACAACGTATGTTCTATCATAGAATTGTCAATTTCTATGGTACTCCATGTTCATCACAAAGTGCCTCGCTCTATCCTATCCTAGGGCCTCTTCTTGAGTGTATCTTCTTGAGTATTTTCCTGATTGGCAATGTATGTTCTATCACAGAATTGTCAATCCTAGCCCTATCTGTTAAGCTAGTCTTCCCTAGCGAACCTGTTTGAGTGTATCCTCTCAGCAGCTTATCCAATCGACAACATATGTTTATCACAGAACTGTCGATTCGAGCTTGAAGACATAAAAGTGCATTCATGACACAAACGTGCTTGCCCTGCACAAACGCACCTACATTTCACAAACGTGTTTGCATTTGACATAGACGTTGAAATCATAGACACGTTTCCACTCGACACAGACACACCTATCTTACCCAGACGCGCTTGGCACCAACGCAACCGCGCCTTCATGTCTTTTGACCCGCTTGACAAGTTTCTACGACATACCTAATATGCATTTATTACCCCTACCTAACATGCATTTATGACAACAATTAATGCAACAAGGTACAATGAGGTTTTGTGGTACTCACCGGCTCTCCTGCATCTGTTGGCCTTTGAAATCAGTGAACGCAATCGAATCTGTGCACCAATGCCATCGCTACTGACTTATGACTGCTCTTTGCTCTCTCTGCACTCCGATCTCTTAGGTGTGTGGATGACAATGAGGATTTTTTCCCTCGTAGTCTATCTTATTGACTACCCTAGCCCTAGTCTCCCGCGTCAGGCTTCTTTATCTCGTGACTCTATCACTCTATCCTATCTTGTCATTCCTTTCTAGCCTTTCTTTCTTATCGAGAGATTGTCTGCGCTCTTTTCAAACAAAATTCATCCAATCTCTCAAGGGGGCATATCATTCCCGTCATGGGGCAACTTTGTATCAATTTATCTTATCTTCTTTGAAACAACACGACAAGCTGCATTGTCTCAAAGAGGGGAAAAATGTAGACACCTAAAATTGTCCTATCTAATTAAATAAATATTTTTATTTATTTAATTATTTAAGCCTAATTCTTCTATTAATTAAATAAATCTTTATTTATTTAATTAATTCACTTTAGCCTCTTCTAAACCTTTTTCTTATTTAAATAAATACTTTTATTTATATAAATTGTCCTTTTCCTAAATTAAATCAATATTTCATTTATTTAATTGATCCCACTTATTCTATTATTTAAATAAATCTTTATTTATTTAATTAATTCATTACCCTTTTCTACCTATGACACATGGCATTCATTTCTTAATTCCTACACTGCCTACCCTCTCATTATTTTCTTATTTTCTCTACCTACCCTTTAATCCTAACCGACCATTTATCCTTACACCTCTTAATCTTATCCCTCCATTTCTTATAGTGTCTTCTATATAAGAGGATATTCTCCTTCATTATCAACCCTAATTGTCTCCTACGCATTCTAATCCTCCTAAGCATTCTAATTGTCTAATCAATCTTATGCAATCAAGCCTTTTTGCCTTCAAGCTATCAACCACATTTTTTGTCCTTTGTTGAGCTCTTGTGCACACATAAAATCTGAGAGCAAATATATCAAGCAAGATCAATGGAGATAGGAAGAATGGAGATTCAAGCCCTAGTGGACATGTGATCATATAATCTTTGTGATTTTGTTGATTTATATTGTCTTAGGTAATCTTCATATGTTATGGTGGATCTTTGTTGTTGTTAGGCTAGGGTTTTGTGGTTGAATTCATTTAATCTTTCAATATTGGTGTTTCCATTATTCACTTTTCACCATACACAGGATCCATGTGTGACCAAGAAGGATATTAAATGGAAGATCAAAATCAACAATGTGGCAAAGCGTGTTCTGTGTTACTAGGCCCATCTGAATTGGGAGATTGATCATACCTACTGAGCTTCTCTTTGCATTATCATATGCCTTGATAGTGATGCATTGGTTATGCAAATCTATGATAGTGTACCCCACATGTGTAACAAATTTTAATGTACAAAGATTTAGGGTAGAACCATTAGCAATCAGGACTCGCTTTAATTTGCAGTGCTTGATAATGGCATCAATATTAAACGGACGGATGTGATTAGGATTAGGTACCATAGCATCAGATTGGGTAAAGTTGAGATGGTATGTGACAGCTAAATCTGCTACTAAAGCTTGAAATTGTGTAGGATCTATGTTGTTGGGCACATGGGTTTCTTGCAATGTACGGTTAAGAATCTCCTGATGAGTAGGTGAATATTTTAACAAATCTAAAATGGATATCTGCACAGGGGTCTTCTCTAAGTTCTCAAGAATTTTGTATTGCATAGACACAGGAACTTGAGGTGTGGTAGGAGCTGGAGCTCCAAGGACCATCATGCAAGCTCTTCTAGTGGTTGTGGTACATTGAGTATCGACTCTTTTGACATGAATCATATTGACATGATCTTCTAACTGGGCAATGCAACCTATCATACTACCATAATCAAACGGGACATTATTATAACTAATGTTATTGGTTGTACGAGATTGGCTTGCATTGGATATACTAGCCTCTCCTTGATGTTTTGGAAGAGAATCTTTATATATACCTAGGCTCACATTGGGTGACTTTCCTATAGTAGGGTCAACATCGATTTTCCCTTGGTCAATAAGATCTTTGACTAAGTGCTTAAGCTTCATGCACTTGTTTGTCGCATGACCCTTAACACGATGATAATCACAGTACTCATTTTCTTTATACCAATCACGCTTAGGTTTAGACTCATCAAATGGTATCGTTTGTGGATACACAACCATATGTTGCTCCATGTATTTGAAGATCACATTCAAGGTTTCCCCGTGGGTGTAAACTGACGTCTTGGATTGTTATAATTTTTCTATCAAGGAGGAGCTTGAGAAACAATGATAGCATTTGTATGATTAGTTTTCACATTTGATGTCGAAATTTGAGGATTATGATAGGCCTGAGGTGGCGGATTGACATGTATTGTTGGTGATGAATTGGTATATGATTGCTGATTAGAATATGTTTATGTGGGTAGTGGTTTTGTGGCCACAACCATTTGAACTATCTTAGAATAAGTGATCCCATCTCCTTGAACATTCTTTTTTTTGTTCCAATACCTTTGTTTGTCCCCACTTGGTTTATCAGAAGAATCTTTATAGAGATTGATGATTCCTTCATCAATCAAATCCTTTTCTACTGATGGTCCCTTAGACATGAAATCCTTGAATGTAGTTGCACTGTTTAATTGGATATGATATGCAAGCTTTAGATGTAGATTACAGATGAATCTTGGAACCAATTGAGTATTAGCTACTACACAAGGGACATGACCAGTGAGTGCTCTCCATCTTTGAATATAGTCCAAGATACTTTCACCTCCTTTATGTTTGGCTTGACAAAGATCAAGCATGGAAATGTTGTTTTCCACAGTGTAATGATAATGGGCCACAAATCTCTCTAACAAGTCTGTGAATGTAGTGAGAACACCAAATGGCAACTTAGAAAACCATTCTAGTGATGCACCACTAAGACTCTTGAGAAAGAGATGTAGGAGATAATTATCGCAATATGCAACCTCTTGACAAGCTATATACAATTCCTTGATGTGATGATGTAGATCACCTTTCCCCTTGTATTTATCAAATTTCGGTGTTTCAAAATGTTTGGATAATGGCATTGACGTTATTGACTTATCAAACGGATAGGGAAAAGCTCATCAAATTTGAAAACCTTCTCAGAATTACTATCTTGTAAGTTTTAAGAGATGCTTTCATTTCTTCTCATTCAGTGTTAACTGGAAACTGCTCGACAGATGGTGTGGTCAGTTGATAAAGCAATGTTTGATATGCCCTTTGAGATGGATGGACATAACTTGGTTGTTGTTGTGGATATTGATAGCCCGTCATGTTCTTATAAACACGTACATTTTTTGAACAAAAGGTGGTTGTTGTTGTTGTTGATATTGGGTCGGTCGTGGGTAACTTTCCACATTCTATTGTGAAGGAATATATTGCTATTGATATTTCACATTTTGAGGTTTTTGAATTTGAGGAATACCACCTTGCAAATTAACTACCTCCAATATAACTAGGATGAGATATGTTAGGTTGTGGTGTATTATAGAATGGAGGATTTTGACTAATGCCACTTGACAAATGTTGAACATTTGGAACAATATAAGATGAAGATTGTACTTGCAAGTAATTGAATCATGGTTGTGAGACAATAGGTGGTACAATCACTTGAGCCTGACATTGAAGCATACTAACAATCTATAGCATAGCTTATACGGGTGGGGGCACATATGATGTTGGTGCTATATAACTCATGCTCCTATCATGGCCTGTATAATAGGTGGCGGAGAATAACCTGGCATTCCTGTGGTCCAAGTTGGCATTTGTGTAGACAATAAATTCAACGGTCTCGTGACTGGATTGATAAAAGGAGTAGTATGTACTATGTTGGAAGTCATGGGCATTTGAACAACCATCAAAATCAAAGTCAGAAGTTGCATAGATGGTGCAACAGTTGGTGCATTGTAAATAAGTCCCCTTGAGGTTGGAGATGGCATAAGACCCAATGAAACGTCATAGAAAGGTTGATAATGTCTTTCCATCATACCCATAGGTGGTAATCCCATAGATGTAGGTGGGATACTTTTTTGTGATGGCGTTATTAAAGTTTGGATTGAAAGTGGCACTGACGAGGATTATTGTGAAGGTACTTGCTGTTGAGGTGGTCCTTGTGGATTAGCAGTCATAGGCGTATCAGGTGACGCAATGGTCATACCTTAGGCAATCCATATTAGCAAAGATTATATTTTTGCAACTTTCGATGATTTCATCCACCATTTGATCATTATCTAGATTTGAAAGAAATTGATCAATGGGATTAACTAGAATATCAATCTCGTCTGGTTGATTAACCATGGTTTCTTCAGAGACAACTAGATTAAGTGGATCAAAACTGGCAAGGACACTTTCTGATACAATAGGATTGACACCCGCATCAGGATTCAATTATGGATTAGACATCCCGACTCCTAACTGAGAAGATTGTTTTTACATCGCTTGTCTAGATCAGGATTGAGTGGTGACAAGCATGAACTAAGTTGAAGTCAAGGATTTGATTTAAATGATTGATTGACGGGATGATAAATGATATGATTGATTAGGGTGATTTGGTACTCAAATTGCAAATGGATAAGTCCAATTTGAATAACGCGACTGCAAGGCTACTCAAGAGGATACACTCAAGCAACAAGATGAACCAACGTGGACCAAACCTCTGGCTCAAAGTGACAAGTCCACAAAGATGTAAAACTAACCTCTAAACTTGATATAGTCAAGGATCTAGTGATAACAATCGCTTAAAAACGTAGATTGACAATTTAGGATGCGAGACCAAAGATGACAAAAGAATTAACTTTCGATTTGATTTTATTTGAATTGATAAATTGGAAGATTTGATGGATGGATTAAAAGATTGATTTGACCGAAAGATTAATCATTGACTTGGAAAAAAGATGTGATGATGATAAGATAATGATAGTGCAAGATGACAAAGGATGAAAATTGGTGATGATAATGACACAAGATCGAAATGATGACCAAGATAATGACTCAAGACTAAGATGATCAAGATGATGGGATAACTCAAGACCTTGGTAAGCGATAATAACAGCACAAACCAATATAAGCCAAGTTTGGATGACTAGCAAACCCATGGAATCAAAATAGTAGACTTGACTCTGAGAAAAATTGGATAGAGTAACAAGACTAGATGCAATCCTGCCACTTCATAGGGCAATCTTGTCATTTCTACAAGCAATCATGTAGTTTCAACAAGTAAACCCACAGATTATAAAAAGACTAGTAAAATTGAATAGACAGAGAGATCTTTCCGTTTCTATAGGTGATCCCACTGTTTTTGATTGGGTAACAAAATATGGGGAATAGAGCGTTCCCACCACTGTTGGGCACAATCCCCCTATTTCAGATGGGGTAAAGTGATGAAAATGAAGATTTTTGGACTGTACTCACTATTTTTGGGTAAATTTGGGGCTTGATTTTTGCCAAACGATGTAACACAATGCACATCAAGAATAAATGCAAGGTGTCTGACTCAACTGAGATAATGAGGGCCTAAATCAACCCAAGTGTTTACAATTACTTGATATGAACGAAACAAAACACAGTTGCAAACATGTACTTTCTAGGTTGGAAATGTGATACTACATGTTGAACCCCCACTTGGATTTCTCCAAATACCTACACAAGGTAGACATAAAGATATTTTAGTGGCGCTAGCTTCCTCACCACGACACACACTTCTCGAGCACATCGAAATCTCATACCTCAAAGATCCAAAAATCTTGTCAACCAAGGGACATCTGTCCCAACAATGTAAGGTATGAATTGGGGCGGTTTCAGAGGTCCGACCTCATGTACCAGCAAGCAAAATGGTTTTGGGTTACTAAAACTTTGGTTCATAGTGGAAGAAATTTCAAGGTAAATCTGGTGGCTATACATGTGGTGACTAGCTCATTTAAGAGATATCCCAACCTATAGAACACAAGTTTTGACCCATCTTCCACACAAGCACCAAGGGATTTTGACTTTTGTCAAGACCACAAATATATTTGCATGTAGATACTAAGGGAAACTGTCAATATAACGCAACTACACCAATTGATTATGGCTTTCACCAAAACCACAAATATCTATATAGTGGACCGAAAGAAAGCACCACTAGGGTTGTTCCTTCTCACTCGACCTTAATGGCTTCTCAGGAGATAGGTCCTCGAATAAAAGTAAAGATTTGAGTGTCGCTAACACTTTTAATTTTGCACCCAGGACCACGAAAGCCAGGGGAGAGGATAGTGTGTGTTAGTAGTAGGTCCACTCACATGCACAAGTATGTTAAACACATAATACAAATGTTCATTCACTTATGAAATTGAAGTTTTTTCTAACTAAGAGAAGACACATGATTCATTGTAATGTAAAATTGTTTGCAAATGCACCGCTCTTTGGTGGTCCTACAACAAATGAGTTAATGTTTCAAATGTTTGGGGTCTTCTACTATCAAACCTGCACCAAATGTTAGCCAAAAACTAGAAAACAATAGTAGATTAGTGAGTTAGCAACAAACTGAGAAATTTTTAATTCGGGAAAATGACAAAAAATAAGACAGAGCTATCCCGCCATTTCATAGAGCAAAGCCACCAATTCTACAAACAATTCCTCTATTTAATTGGTGAAAAACAATTTTGTAGAACACAAAAAACTCAGGAAAAGCAATCCTGCTACTTTTTAAGTCATTCTCGCTATTTTTACTATCATTCTTGTCATTTCAACCTTCTAACCCACTATTTCTAATTGGTGGAATTAAATATTATCGAAAATAGAAAACCCGAAACTTAAAAACTCAAAAAAGTTATACCTACCCAGGACGGCGAGAACGCGTTCTTGCTGTTTTCCCAATCAATATTGTCATTTCTACAAGTAATCTCACCATTTATGAAAATAAAATTATTGTTAAAACAAACCTCCACCAAGGCGGAAATCCACCTGAATTGTCATGTTTTTGCCTGCAAGTATAAAAAATCTATCAAATTACACACTAAAACAACATAGAACGTTAGATTGGACCCGTGAAGTGAGTCCCACCATGCGTGCAAGAAATGTATGCAGAAAATTGTGAATGCAAAACTAAAGAGATTGAAAAGATAGAACTGACAATCAAAACAAACACACATTTCAACCACACTCAAGATTAGGACGCTAAGAAGGAAGAAAACTAGATAAACTAAATATAAGCAATTAAAATGCAAAATCTAGATTATCCTTTGATTGATAGTCCCCTTATTTAATGTGTGCTTGCTATGTTGCTAATACTCGATTTTTCTCTATGATAGTGAATGCAAGATGAGGATTAAGCTAAAAATCAGATGCAAGATGGATGTAAAATGCTTAATGGATATGCAAAAAGGTGAGTAAACAATTCTGCATTATGAGGGTATGAAAATGAAAAGTGGATGGATTGTGAAGGAAAATGAAGGGATTAAATAGGCTAGAATGGAAGATGGAGGCATGAAAATGAGACATTTGTTCTTGAGAAGGGCAGGTGTCATGGATGGGAATGACATGTGTCCTTGAAAAGGACAAGTGTCACTGGAAGGAATGACATGTATCTCTGACGACACGTGCCTATTTGGGAATGAGACACCCACATAAGAAGGTTATTGATGCCCTGCAAAATGGACAAGGTTAGTCTAAGAGAAACAACACAAAACACACAAGAAACCGTTAGTGTTATTTAATCAAAAACTAATCTAAACAGGCATATCAAGAGAGACACTAAAATCATGCTAATATCTCTAATTAATGAAACAAAGATAATGAGGCATCTCCAAATGCCTCTTAGCATGCTCTTAGCTCCTTCTCCCTTGTTCCTCTCCTCTCCAAGTTCCAAAATAGTGTAGCTCTCAGCAGCTTTTTGCACTATGGATGCTTATGGAGGTTTGAGATTGAAATATTGCTCTAAATGTAAAATGAAAAGCTAATATTAAGCTATTGATACTAAAATGATTGATTTTATCCAAAATGACAAGATATTAGTTAATTATACTAAAATGCTCTCTTAAAATGCCTATAGCTTAAATGCATACAAGTTTTCAGGATCTGGATTATGAAGAAATGGACTCTATTTATAGGAAAAATGGAGCAATGGATGGTTAAGATTGAGCAATCTCAACAAGGGTCAGGATTGAATGATTTCAAATCCATGTGAGGACTTTCAACCCAATCCCAGGATGACAAGTGTCAATGTGAGATAGGTTGAGAGGGGAGGGAATAAGCATTAAATGCTTGATATGATCTTGGGAGTTAGAGTCAAGGTTAGTTGAATAAATAAACTATTTATTCAAAGAATAAAGCTTTTATCCAATGGATAAACTCTTGTGCAAATGTGAAAAGGATGAATATGGTCAAAACAATAAATGTTTGGGGAGACAAGTTTGAAATAACTATAAATGGTTATGTAAGAGCCATAAATGGTCATGTAAGAGCCATTAGTGGTCTTGGAAGACTTTGGGGGTTAATTTGTTGAACACACAAAGCATTAAATGTTTTTCAAAGACTTTGGAGTCTTTGAGAAGTGACTTCATTTTGCTTAGGAATGTGACAATAATTAGGGGATGGATTAGGCTAATTAGGAAGGGGTTAGAAGAATCTAGAAGGGGATTTAGGAATGCAATTGAATTTGGTGGGTGAGGGAAAATAGGATTTTATTAAAAATAAAAATTCATTTATTTCAATAAATGTGTGCAAGTTGCATTTGTAGGAGTGGGGATAATGATTTAAATAAATGTTTTATTTAATTTATTTAAAAGAGGAAAAGGGGGTTTTAATTAAATAAATAGATTTTATTTATTTAACTGATTGAAATTTGATTTAATGAATTAATTAAAATAAATTGAATAATTTATTTAATTAATAGAAGAATGTTTGGGGATGAATTAATTAAATATTAATTTAATTAACTGGTGGCTAGTGGATTTTTAATCAAATAAATAGCGAATATTTATTTAATTAAGCTGGACATATTTGTGTGACTACATTTGCCCCTCTTTGAGACGGTGCGGTTTATCGCGTCGTTTCAAAGAAAGAAAAACTTATGTGAAGAAAATGCCCCATAAAATGTAAATTTAATGGGTGGTATGCCCCCTCGAGAGATGGGCCGAAAAATTTCAAAAAATCGGGCGATCTCTCGAAAAAGAATGAAAATTGGCAGGGTGGTAGAAGAGAAGAAGTTAGCCATACGGGTGAAAAATAGAAAAAAATGGGGGTAAAAAGGAGAAATGGGGGGCTTGGGAAGTTCACGAGGACCACGGCGGTGAGCGAGGGGAAGTTACGGTGACGGCGAAGGGTATAAATGGGGTGAAAGGGGTGAAAACAGGATCATTTGTGACCACGATCAGTGTGAAACCAAAGCTCTGATAGTGACCTTTTGGAGGAGCGAGCAGCAGTCAGGATGCCGATACCGATTACCAAGCACAGATTTGAGCGAGTTCGACGGTTCCAGCGCCCAGACGACTATGGACCAGCGGTACGCAAATTCGAAAAGTTAATTTTTATGTATTTTTGATAGGTTTTTAGCTGAGTCCAAGTCAAGTCGGAGCAAGAGCATTGGAACTACGGTTTTGGTGCTTTTGCTTCATGAACTAGCACTACTGCGCCGCAACGGCGCTATTGCCCCATTGTTTGAGCGTATTTGTTTTGTTGTAGCGCTATTGTATGCAAGTTTAAGCATTGTTGATTAATAAGCGCTATTGAGGGCATGTGTGAGCGCTATGGAACTTTATTAGCGCTACTGTGTAGTTGTTTGAGCGCATTTGTAGTTTGAGCGCTATGGGATAGCTAATTGAGCGCTTTTGCTAGGGTTGTAGCGCTATTGTTGGGAAACTAGCGCTTGTGATGGTAAAATAGCGCTTTTGCTTTAGGATAAAGAGATGCCCCAGTGTGGATGAAGAAAATCTCTCGATGCCAATGATTGATGGATGGCAAGGTGAAGTGGGACTTTTTTTGAACTATAGCAGCCTGATGAGACTTAGGTCA
Source organism: Cryptomeria japonica (assembly GCF_030272615.1). Classification (NCBI taxonomy): domain Eukaryota; kingdom Viridiplantae; phylum Streptophyta; class Pinopsida; order Cupressales; family Cupressaceae; genus Cryptomeria; species Cryptomeria japonica. The sequence goes on from NC_081411.1 coordinate 848,227,140, forward strand.
TTTGTTAGGATAAATGCCCGTTGAAGTCTAGGTGGCCATGATTGCTTACCTGTTGAGACCCAAAGATACTTGATCAAAGTATATGTTGATAGTCTAGGTTTAAACTTAAGAAAGTTTGAAAACAAAACAACTGATGGTGATTGATGAATGTTCATGTGTAGGAGGAGCTGGGCGTGTTGCAGTTACGTGAGCGACATCCTACGACACAGGGGTTGCGGGATCGATTGACACAAGCAGAGATAGACTGCATTGCCTCGACGGGACTATATGAGATGATGCACATGCCTGTGATTCGTATGAATCACGGTTTGATCACAACACTAGTAGAGCGGTGGCACAGCGAGACGTGCACCTTCCATTTGGCACAGGGGGAGATGACAGTGACCTTGGAGGATGTGTGGCGCATCCTACAAATTCTGATTCGAGGGGAGTTGGTCACATATGATAGATCTTGGGGGACTCTTGCAGTGCAGAGGATTTTGGATGAGGATGTTTTCATTGATGATGGATCGATTGCCTGGGAGGAGATAGCGGCGTTATATGAGCCTCTTTCAACAATTTTATCAGGTATTGTGGGAGGACTTCTTTGTCCAGACAGGCGATCACATGGTTTGGTCGTCGGATGGGGACAGGTTATCGAGATGATGAGGACCGAGGGGACCCGATTTGCGTGGGGGTCGTGCGTGCTGGCGCACCTGTACCAGGAGCTACATGAGGTGGTTTACCGGGGGAGGGGTTCCTTAGCAGTGGGCATGACGCTGCTGCATATTTGGGCTTGAGAGCACCTACCAGTGACTCGACTGGTGAGTCTGAGATTTCGGGCAGTAGATCAGTCGTACATGTTCATGTATAGCGGTATGATGAGTCAGCCCCACCTGGGGAAGTTAGAGTGGTGGCGGCGGGCATTAGATGATCTGGAGGCAGTTATATGGCGGCCATACTTGGAGTGTGAGACATGGGATGATGATGCAGAGGCACTGCCTTACATTTTTATGACTCGATTCCTCATTGGGAGGACCGCATGCTATGTGGAGAGACAGGTGCCTGGGAGAGTGCTGAGACAGTTTGGGTGGCAGCAGGGACTGCCCAGTGGATCAGGAGAGTATGCTTGAGTTATTCGGGAGAGGTACGCATGGGGGCCAGTGCTACCATATGATCAGGCAATGGTAGAGTTTCGGACATTGCAGGCGAGACCATGGGACATACGACCGAGGGTCGTGGATGCAGGTGTTACAGATGAGTACACACAGTACTGGGCAGTGCACCCGATCTTACGGATATCTGATCCAGCAGAGCCGATCCCAGCTTTTGAGGATGAGAGGGGATGGAGACGGAGGAGGGCAGGAGGTTGAGGACTGAGGGCAGGTGGAGGAGATGGAGGAGGTGGAGGTGGAGGCGGTGGAGGTGGAGGTGGAGGCGGTGGAGGAGGAGGAGGAGGAGGAGGAGGAGGTGGAGGAGGAGGTGGGGGATTGGGGATGCGGAGTCAGCGGAGAGGGAGAGGTGGACTGCCGCTACAGATATCACAGGGACCATTGATACAGGGAGGAGTTCAGCTGAGTGGGAGGGGGATGGAGAGGGAGATCCCGATGGATAGAGGGGAGGGGGCTACTGGAGAGGGTGGTGCAGGTGAGGCGGCTATGGATACCGGGGAGGGAGCCACTGGAGATCTGCGAGATCATATGATAGTACGTTTGCAGACTCGGATAGAGCATTTGGAGGCAGAGGTGGCAGCTAGAGATGTACAGCTATTTGCATGGGAGTCAAAGCTGGCGGTGGTGCTGCGGGAGAGGGATAGTGCAGTGGAGAGATTGGCAGAGTTGCAGGAGAGAGTGCGGGTTGGAGTACGAGCACAGGGGTCTACGGGGGAGGTGATGAGGGAGATGCGACGAACATAGGCAGAGATAGACTACTGGCGGGGTTCATATGAGCAGGTGGTGCCAGTTAGTCAGCGAGCTCTTAGCTATTCGCAGATGCGGCAGGCTAGATCAGAGCGATCGCAAAGGGTGCAGAGCAGTGAGGGTGTGACAGGTCTGCTGCGGAGGGAGAGATCAGGGGATGCAGGAGTGAGTGGTGGTTTGATGAGGCCTCCACGGAGAGATGGATTAAGTGGTGCAGGCACCAGTGGGAGAGACGGTGGCGATGGTGGTGGTGGTACAGCATCTGGCCAGAGTGGCATTTGAGAGAGCATTTTTTGCATATATGTATTGTATCATTGTCTTCTTTTTTTTTTTTTGGACTGTATCTTGGATGGCTCTTGGTAGCCGATTTTGTAGACTTCATTGCACTCTGATATATGAGCTGAGATATATGAGGAGATCCCATATTTTGATGATATGCAGTTGATTATGTATGAATGTTTATGCAGGATGATGAGTTATTGCTTAGATGGATGTGTGTATATGTATGCATTTGATGAGATGTTTCTTGTATGCATGTTTTTATGATGATTTATGATGTAGGATACTGACATATGAATGCATGTTTATATATGTATGATTTGTTTTGATTTTTGATGTAATGTTTTTATGTATGTAATGCCATGATGATGATGTATGCTTATGATGATTTATGAACAGGATTTTGGTGTTTCCTATTTTGATATAATGATGAGATGATTTATGCAATGGTCAAAGGAATGATGTTATGTATGGATATGCATCTAGATGTTTTTAGATGAATGTAATATGGATAAACAAAATGTAAAGTACAAATGTTTATATGATAATGTCGAAATGAATGCATATGTATAATGGATATAAAATGTTATGAACCAATGTTTTATAAACAAGTGGATTTATGATTCTAAATGCGTAAATATGATTTAAGTACAAATGATAATGTGATGATACTATAACTAATGTTTTAATAACTGCACCTTAATTCAATTAAAAAGAGGATAATGAATGCAATGTGAATGAATCCTAAAATGAGCATAATAAGATACTTAGTTAATGGATGAATGAATGCACTTTTTCACTAAATGGATAAATGAATGTATACAATAATAAATGATAAAGGATAATAAAATGATAATGGATAACTGACACTAAAGGAATGCATAGTAAATGGCTTAATATAATCAAAGACAATTTGATCCCATGAATGAATCTAATTATTTATGATTGATGCAATGATGCAAATGATTTAATGAAAAACTAATGTCAAAAATGAACTATATGCAATGTTAAGTTAAAAATGACATGAATGTTCTTAATGCGAGATGCAACTAAATGCGATGATGAGATGACCATGAGGAATGCAAGGTTTTTAAGACTTTGCATGATGCATTGATGATGTATCAGAGTACTCGGTCGTGATTGTATCCAAGACCAGTTTTTAATGGTCACTTTTTGCATAAAAAGCCTATATATGAATAAATGAATGGATGGGTGATAGGCAACGGAATGCAATATATAAACAAATGAGATGAAATGACGATCCATAGTGCTCTATTTTCATCATTGAGCTTTAAAATGTTGGAAGAGAATACAAGCATCTTGACATAATGATTCAAGATGACCTGAGTATTCCTTTCATGGATTTTATATAGCAAGTTAATACAAATGACTTGATATAAGGGTCAAGTCGACCAGAGTATTGCTTGCGGAACAGACAAGGATTATCTCTGTTCATGCATGACTTGGATCATCCTCGTTGATCTTAGGCTGATCATATCCTGAGACAAGTGCATACTGTACTAAGAGATAAAACCTTTATCCAATTTGGATGAGGAACCAAAGAATGAGCATTGCACCTGCAAACAAACAGTATATACATAAAGAATAAAGAATATGGATCCTTGGTAATGGTTCATGCTCATATGGTCGAGGTATACGCTGTAGTCAGCAAGCCGTAGTGATCTATGACTGTATTTTTGCCTATGATCATGTAACTTAGTGAGCTTCCCACGTAGACACCATTAGTACATGCCCCAGAACTTCATCGGAAATAATGCACAAACAATACAAAACAATGCTAAAAGATCCCGATACAGATAAACGAATGATTGTACTCACAAATCAACCCAGTATTTGATAGCTTAACATAATTTTCTTGTTAAAGAAAACGTCACCTTTGTCTTTGTTTTGGTAAGGAAGGATGCATCCTTGTTGAAGACAGTTTTGAGTGTTGATGGTGATTGTGTGGTCGATTGGTAAATGGTCATCATGTGAGTATTATGTCAATGTTCTTTTTGGTATCTGCATGGATGAGTATGTACAAAGTGTTGCCATGTTTTTGTTGGATTTTTCAATGGTTTGTCGATGTTTTTGGATTTTGAATTGTTTTTTGAATGTTTTTGGTATTTTTGTGTTGTTTTGAATGTTTTTGGTATTTTGTTGAGACATTTTCCAATGTTTTTTGGTATTTTGATGATTGCTTGAATGAAGAACTTAATGAATCATAAGACAATGTAGAATCCACTTCCATCAATAGGTTAAAGGCATTGCCCCTAGTTTTAGACATGACTATGAAAAAGCGGGATGCAAGATGTATGGAGTACTATCATAATTGCAGATGAATAACAAGCCATGGTTTTGGATGGATGGATGTATGTATGAAGTAGATGTGATCGCAACAAGTCTGAAAGACAATGGAGCCATAGCCTTTACGAGTGGCGCCTGTTTGCCAGGTTTTCACCATCGTGCTTACCCAAGGTGCCACCGAAGTGGTTGTTCACCGTTTGGATGCATGATTGTTCTTTACTTTTTTGAATGTTTTTGTATTTTCTTCAGGACATTTTTCTGAATGTTTTTGGTATTTTCTGGTATGTAGGGGAGCCTGATGCTCTGTACACCTTAGGTATAAAACCATTTTAGGTGCATGTTGTTGATTGGATCTGCAAGCGGTTCTCCTTCTGATGTAGCCAACTGATATGCCCCGGACCCAAACACAGCAGTGACAACATATGGGCCCAGCTAGTTTGATTCAAACTTGCCCTGATGTTCTCTGTTTGGTTGGTTGCGAGGATTCTCTCGTAGAACAAGATCACCTACCTCAAATGTACAAGGTCTAACTCAGTGATTGTAGCTTCTGCTCATGCGCTACTGATAGGCTTTGAGATGATTGTATGCAGCTTGTCGCTTCTCATCAAGTAATTCTAAGTCTTGGAGGCGTGAGACTCTGTATGCTTCATCATCGATGAGATTGTGCAAGGAAAGTCATAATGATGGTATCTCGACCTCAATAGGCAAGATAGCTTCTGCACCATAGACCAACGAATAAGGAGTTGCACCTGTAGGGGTTCGAATGCTAGTTCGATATGCCCATAGCGCTGGATTTAATTGAACATGCCAATCATGGCCAGTATCATTGATTGTCTTCTTTAGGATCCTCAATATGTTTTTATTGGATGCTTCGGCCTGACCATTGCCTTGTGGGTAATAGGGAGTGGAAAAGCGGTGTTGGATATGAAATTTTTCACAAAGTTCACGGACATCCTGATTTTTGAAAGGAAGACCGTTATCTGTGATGATGGACATGGGTACACCATACCGACAGATGAGGTAGTTGAGGATGAATGAGGCGATCTGCTTGCCGATGACTTGGGTAAGTGGAACACCTTCGATCCACTTTGTGAAATATTAAGTGGCGGTAATAATGAAGCTATGGCCATTGGATGAAGATGGATGGATCTTACCCACAAGGTCAAGGCCCCATTGACAAAAAGGCCATGGTGTTGTGATTGGTTGCAATTCTTGTGCTGGTGCATGTATCAAGTCGCCATGAACTTGACATTTCTTGCATTTTCTGACAAAGTAGTAGGAATCCTTTTCCATAGATGGCCAATAGTATCCATTGCGCAGGAGTTTCTTGGCGAGTGATGGACCACTTGAATGAGTCCCGCAAATGCCTTCATGGACTTCTTCCAAAGCCTTTGTTATCTCATCTTGTTCTAGACATCGAAGGAGAGTACCATCAAGACTACGGCAGTATAAGGTTTCAACAATAATGGTATATCGAGCAGTTTGGCGAATGAAGGTTTTACGTTGGTTATTGGATTGGTTGGGAGGAAGGGTGTGATCGCGGAGATAGGTGTAGAATTCACCATACCATGGGGATTCAGAACCGACAAGGTGACATATCATTTCGGATTCGGGGATATCATAAGCGGGAATCCAAAGCTGTTCGACCAAGAACTCGTAGCGTGTTGAATTATGTGGAAGATCTAATAGAGATGCGATGGTAGCCATAGTGTCAACAGCTCGATTCTGATCTCTTGGTATCTTCTCAAAGGTAATTGTGGTAAATGATGCCTTTAGATTGTCCACCATTTGCTTATATGGCATGAGTTTATCATCTTTGGTCTGATATTCATCAGTTGCTTGTCGAATGACCAGTTGGGAGTCGCCATATACTTGTAGTTCTTGTAATTTCCATTGTACGGCTAACCTGAGTCCTGTGATCAAGGCCTCATACTCTGCGATGTTGTTGGTGCATGGAAATGTGAGCCTGTAAGACTTCGGGATGTTGTCACCTTGGGGTGCGATAAACAGAATGCCTGCCCCCGAGCCATGCCTAGTGTATGAACCATCAAAGTAAAGTTTCCATGGTTGTGTTGTTGTGATCATGAATATCTCTTCGTCTGGAAAATTGGAAATGACAAGATGATCACCTATGAGAGCTGCATCAGCCAACTGATCTGCAATAACCTGCCCTTTGATAGCTTTACGGTCTACATACTCAATGTCAAATTCACTTAGAATCATCACCCATTTGGCCAAGCAGCCTGTCAATGCTGCTTTGCTGAGTAAATACTTGAGTGGATCAATCTTTGCAATGAGTTGTACTTTGTGGGTTAACAGATAGTGCCTCAGATTAGTGGCTGCTAAGATTACTGCTAGGCAAGCTCGCTCAATAGGGGTGTAATTGAGTTCATAGCCCACCAGTGTGCGAGAGATGTAGTAAACAGCACACTCTTTTCCTTCTACATTATGTTGTGCCAGTAGTACACCCAATGCTATACTTGTTGCTGAGATATAGAGTAACAACGGTCTACTTGGATCTAGTGGCATCAACAATGGTGGATTCATGAGATAGTCTTTAAGCGTCTGAAATGCTTGTTGGCATCGGGCATCCCACTGAAAGCGGATGTTCTTGTGTAGCAGGTGTGTAAATGGGTGACACTTATCAGCCAATTGTGCAATGAATCTTCGGATGGATTGAAGTCACCCTTGTAATGTCCTTAGCTAACTGATATTCTTTGGTGGTGGCATATCCATGATTGCCTTAACCTTTGCTGGATTGACCTCAATGCCTTTGCTTGAGACAATGTATCCTAGAAGTTTCCCGGAGGTTACTCCAAAGACACATTTCTTTGGGTTGAGTCGAACATGGTATTGTTCCAGTCTATCAAAGATTTTATCTAAGATGTAGAGATGCCCTTCTCTGGTGAGTGATTTTGCTAGTAAGTCATCCACATAATCTTCCATCATAGTATGCATCATGTCGTGGAAGATGGTGGTCATTGCTCTTTGATAGGTTGCTCCTGCATTCTTGAGACCGAAAGGCATTACATTCCAGCAATATGTGCCCCATGGACAGGTGAAGGTTGTCTTATGTTGATCTTCTGGTGCGATCTTTATCTGATTGTATCCTGAAAAGCCATCCATAAGTGAAAGCATGGCATGTCCCGCTATCAGATCCACTATGATGTCGATATTTGGAAGGGGGAAGTCATCCTTAGGATAGGCCTTATTCAGATCTCTGAAGTCAGTACAAATGCGGATGCCCCCTTTTGGTTTGCCGACAGGCACAATATTGGAGATCCATTCTGCATAATCAATTGGTCGAATGAAACCAACATCTAGGAGTTTCTTGAGTTCTATTTTGACTAGTACTGCAATCTGAGGATGCATCTTACGAAGCTTTTGCTTGACAGGTTTGGCTCCTTCTGCTACGGTAAGGTGATGCATGACTAAATCAAGATCAAGCCCAAGCATGTCTGCATATGACCATGCAAAGTTGAACTGGCGCGTCTGGAAGAATTCTATAAATTTAGGTTGTTCCTCTGGAGTGAGAAGAGATGCCAGATGTATGAGATGAGGATTTTCAGGAGTCTCCACATTGTATTCTTTGGTTTCCTCGATGAGAATCGTTGATCGTTCCTGTTGTGTACTAGCAGGGAGAATGTCGAACCCTTCATCCTCAGGCGCCTCAGAGAGGTTTTCACCATTGGATACGCTCTTTTTTTTTACTTTTGTCAGATCAAACAGTGCCACAGTGTGGTTTTCACTGGAAGATCCATGTTTTATTGTTATATTTTTGCAGCTGAAAGGTTTGGCATCCGCCCCGAAGTATGTTGCGCTATTAAGTTCGATGGCGAATCCAGCTTTGTGATCCCCGCTTGGTAGGTTATCCCTTAATTCCAAAAAGTCAATGATGGCCTCATCGTTTTGGAAGAAGTCAAGACATGGGGGACTTGGTTGGTTCCATTCGATGAGTTCAGGGTGGATAATGGGCATTACTTCATCGATTAGGTTAAGTGCGTTAGATGTATCAGTGAGGGTTAAGATGTTATGGTGAAGGTCGTTAATGGTACTCTCCCTATCAGAATCAGGCGTAGGATGAGACGTAGGGTCTGTGGAAGATGTTTCCAGCTCAGGAACCCAAGAAGTCTTTATCTGTGCTTCTCCGTAAACAGGGATGTCTTTGTGTGGTGGCGGTAGTGATGTGTCTTCCTCATCTGAAGTGTTAAGCTGTACAGAATCAAATTCCCACTCATGTGAGTCGGTCTCTGAGTCACTTTCCAACATCCGATTACTATACCATACTGGGATGTCTTTTGAGTTAAATACTGCAGGTGTGATTGGTTGATGTACCTTTGTAGTGATCGGTGTTGCAGGAAGGTCGATGGGGATTAAAGGATCTGGTACGGGGAGTATTGGTAATATTGACTCTGTGGCTTCTGCTAGAACTGTTGGTGCCATAGATGTTGCTTCGGGTTCTGATACAGTTGTTGCTGCTAATGGTGTTGTTGATGGGATTACGGGTTCGTTTGGTGGGATGAGTGGTATTGGTGATGGTTGTGTTGGGATTCTGAGCCTCGGTGGGGCAATTGTGATGGTGCTCGATGCTACTTTGATAATGAAAGGTGTCCTTTTTGCAGTACGCTGACATAATGGTTTGTTGGGTTTTCCTTTGAATTTTAATTTAGGAAAAATCTCTTTTTCAAAGCCTAGACCTGTATTACCTTTGGGATTTAATTCCGACAGTAGAGGTTCATGTCGTCCTTGTTTGCAATATCCCAAAGCACTCTGACCATCATACCCCTTTTTTTGCATAATGAGGAGGCCTTTTCTGTTAGAGTATTCGGGTATTTACTTGATTAATTAAACATTCTTTGTTTAATTATTTAAGTTCTCTTTATCTCTATTACACTTAAGCTAACTTTAGGTGCATATAATTAATTGTTTTAATTAATTATTATGTGCAAACCTAGGTTTTCCCTTTTTAGGGTTTCTTGACCTATTAAAGGTTGAGTTCTTTCTTTTCATTGTAAGAATCACATTACATATTTTTGTGAATATTGAGCTCTCTCTTTTTGAGCATATTCTCTGTGTTTTGTATGTTCTTCAGATTTTGCTTCATTGCTTCTCCTTGTAATAGGTTATTCGGCTTGCAGAAGATCTTCAGGCTCCTATGGTGTTGTATTTTCTCAACTCCTATATGGTATCAGAGCCGGATCTGCAACTACCTGTTCTTGTTTTGAGATTTTTGGCTTTGGAAGCAGATCTGAGGTTTCAGGAATTTTTTTTGTGTACCTAGGGTTTGAGTTTTTTTTCTGAGCACTTTGGGCCTAAACGGACCTCACCATCGTGCTCAGAAGGCCCGAAAACCCCTATGGTCATATAAAATTTGACCTATTTTGGTTCCTGAGCCTCTGGGAGCTATTTTTTTCTCCGATCCAGGGCGTACGGCCTTGACACGCAGATCGAGAAAAAATAAATAAAAATTTGCCTTTTTACGGCATGCAGGGCGAAATTTTCTTTTGAAAAAAAAAGGTGAAAAAAAAAAGGGGGGGGTTTGTTTCTTTTTAAGAAAAAAAAAAATTTTGGCAAAAGAAAAAATACAATTTTGGGGGTTCCCACGGTACGCAGGGTACCGTGGGACCCCTGCAGGTGTCAATACAGCCTGCCGCTGCCTGCCCTCGGGCCCCGTGCCGCCGTTTACCAGCGCTTCGCCAGGCGCTGCATTTAGGTACTCCCGCCGCCCGCGAACTCCTGCCGCCGGCCACACTCCCTCCCCGTTGCCGGCGACCTAAGATCCGCTCCGGCGACGCTCCGGCAAGTCCCTGCCCCGCTCCGGCGAGCCACCTCCGCCCGGCTGCGCTCCGCTCCGCTGGGCTACGCCACCTCCACCCGGCCGTTGCACCGCTCCGCCCCAGCGACACCTCCGCCCGACCCGAGTGACACCTCCGCCCGGCCCGAGCCCCACCTCCGCCCGGAGCACCACCAACCCCTCCTCTCTAGTCCTTTTGAGAGGGGGTTGGTTTTTTGGGCCTAGATCGTGCCTCCGGAGTCGGATTTTGGCGAACGAATAGGCGTCGGAAAGCTGGTTCCGAGGCAGCTGGTTCCGAGGCCAACCTCATGGTGTTGGTAATTTTTTCCAATTTTTCTATTTGACTATGTTTTTTTGCAATCAAAGTGAGGTCTCTTTTTTGCACTCTGGGAGATGTAGAATGAGCATCCGACCTCCGTTTTTCGAAAACTTTATATTTTTGGAAAGCGTGTTCTGTGTAATTTCCAGAAATATGGGTTTTATTTCCAGATTCTACTCCATACATATTTTATTCAGTTTTTTGCTTTTCAACACTCTGGTGGATATCGTGGTTGTTTCAGGTCCTGGGATCTCTTTTCTGAGCAGGATGTCTTTGTTTTGATTCTCGTTTCTATTACCAATTTTCTTATCATTGTAGCTTGTAATTATGCAAATGCACTGAGATAAAGTGCCATCATGCATTGTTTACTTGGAATCTTGCATATCTTGTGTCTTGTTGTACATGCAATGTTGATCAAGTGCCATGAGGGGGTTGATGTTTGCCTTTGTTTGCCATCTTTCTTTGTCAAGTGAGTGTTCCTTCCATGACATTCACCTCATGATGATGTGTCTCAGCACCTTTGATATTCTTGGTTCTTCATCATGCAGTTGTTTTTGGCTGTCCTTTTCAGTGTTCCTGTCCCTCTCCCACTTCTGCATTATGGGGAGGTTTATCCTGTTGGTTCTAATGCTTCCGTGGTTCGATTGATCAACTCTTCAGGCTTTGGTTTCTCATGCCATCTGTATCTTCGATTTCAGTTGTTTTGCCTTATTTGCCTCCTGATTCGAGTAGTGTCATTTGAGGGCACTCATGCAGATTACAATCTTCTCTACCTGGTCATGTTCTAGTTCAGTGGATGTTCTTCAGATCAGCAGTTATTCTTCGACAGAGTTTGCAGGGTCTTAATGCTTCAGTGATATTCTTTTCCATCTCTTTTTGGAGTAGAGTTTTGTTCCCATGTGGTTTTCTCTATTTCTCCAGTTCATAGAGATTTCATTGTATTTGGGTACCTGATCAGGCCTTGTTGCCGGGACCCATCTTTCTTGCTTTCAGTAGCTGTTCTAGGTTTTAGCTTCTCCCTAAGTCTAGCTTAAGGGGGGGTGTTAGAGTGTTCGGGTATTTACTTGATTAATTAAACATTCTTTGTTTAATTATTTAAGTTCCCTTTATCTCTATTACACTTAAGCTAACTTTAGGTGCATATAATTAATTGTTTTAATTAATTATTATGTGCAAACCTAGGTTTTCCCTTTTTAGGGTTTCTTGACCTATTAAAGGTTGAGTTCTTTCTTTTCATTGTAAGAATCACATTACATATTTTTGTGAATATTGAGCTCTCTCTTTTTGAGCATATTCTCTGTGTTTTGTATGTTCTTCAGATTTTGCTTCATTGCTTCTCCTTGTAATAGGTAATTCGGCTTGCAGAAGATCTTCAGGCTCCTATGGTGTTGTATTTTCTCAACTCCTATATTTTCCATACTGATCCGTAGGAAGTCTAACTTGTGGTATATCAGTGGTGATGGGATCTTTATAGATCCAGTCCGCTAAGTCCTCCTCTTGGGTTTCTTCTTCTTGACTCTTTCCAAGGATGAAAGATGTCAAAGCACATGCCGGCGTGATTAGTGGTTGCTGGAGTACCTGTTGTGGTTTACCATGTGTTCGAGGAGAAGTGGGCATTTGTCCCACACAAAAGAGTTGACTCAAGTTGTATTCCCCAGGACCTTCCTCTGCTATTTTCATTTTAAGCTTTTCTTGCTTTGGTATAGTGGTGTTTGAACTGGCAAGAGAGGCGGGACTTATATATGATGTGGAGGAAATGGCTTCTCTATTATTAGGAACAGTAATCTCTGGTTGATGGTTGATATTGTGGCAATATGCAAAGGGATTTGCATCACCCAGGATTGTGATCTCTACACTATTATGTGGGAACTTGATACATTGATGGTAGGTAGATGGAACGGTTTGCATAGCATGTATCCAGGGTCTCCCTAACAATAGATTATATGGCAGAGGAAGGTCCAGAACCTGACAGATGATGTGCTTTACCACAGGGCCCACTCGGATTGGTAGTACCACAGCTCCTTTGGATGACCGCTCTGCATCGTCATAGGCTTTGATTGTGATCTTCTTACGAGGATCCACTGATTCTACCGCATATCCCAATGTTGTGACCAACTGTAGTGTACAAATATTTAGGCCTACTCCATTATCTATCAAGACTCGTTTGATCCTATGCTGGTTGATAAAGCCTTCAATGTGTAGTGAAGCGTTATGAGGTTGCTGGAAGGAAGAGTTGTCACTTTCAGAAAAAGTGAGACAAGGTGATGACTTTAGACTTCCAACCATGGCTTGAAATTGGTCTATATTCAAATTTGCAGGGACTGACGCCTCTTGGAGTGCTTGATCCAAGATAGTTTTATGAGAGGGCGATAGGCGCAATAGCTCTAAAATGGATATAAGCGCAGGCGTTTTATCTAATTGTTCCACAAGATTGTACTGCTTTGGGATGGAGGTGGTGCCTTGTGGAGCTGCCTTTATGGTAACCTTACCGCGACGTGTAACAACATTGCAATTTGAGTTGGGATTTTTGAAGGTTATGGTTGCAACTTGTTCACTGGCATCATACAGATGATTTACAGTGTAATTATACGCAGCCTGCGTATAATCTGTGGTATCAGTGCCTCGCCTGGAAGTGGAAGGACCCCTTTGATCTTGTGATGGAAGTGGATTTTTGAACATTAGATGATCATTATTTGTTGTTTTTGGGTCATGTCCTTCAATTTCAATTTCTCCTTGGTCAATAAGATCCTGAATAAGATCTTTTAATCAGTGACAATTACTTGTCTTGTGTCCTCTTCCTTGATGGAATTCACAGTGTTCAGTATCTCTCCACCATGCCGGTTTGACTTGAGGCTCATAGTTTGATAGTTTAGGTAGAGTGACCAAATTTTGAGAAATGAGTTGTCGCAATACTGTTTCAATGGGTTCCCCTAAGGGAGTGTATGTTCGTTTCTATTTTTGCTGACGAGGTCTAGGTTCATCATGAGATGTGATGCGACCTTGATTGGAAGGAACATTTGTGTTATTCTAAGGTGGAGGATTTTGTCCTGCAAACCGAACCACAGGTTGTGCATTTTGGATAGTCCGGGCATCCACAACCCCATCATTGACGATATTCTTGTTTTTATTCCAGAAGTTTGGTTTATCGCTATTGAAGCGTGGGCGAGGACCATCTTTTGGTTCATTAAAGATTTTGATGAGTCCTTTCTTGATAAGTGCCCTTTCACATTTCAAACCCTTGGTGATCATATCATTAAAAGAGTCTGTGTCTTTGACATCCAGGTGAAATTCCATTTCTTAGTTTAAGTTGGAAATGAATATTTCCACTAGTTCTCGTTCAGGTAACTGAAGAGAACGTTTGCTAGACATTTGGCGCCATCGTTGCAGGAATACTGAGAATAGTTCACCTGGTTTTTGTTTAGTGTTGCACAGATCAGCCATGGTGATGTCGCGTTCAATATTATGGGAGTAATGAGCGAGGAATTTCTGGATAAGTTCCTCAAATGTTCTAATGCCACCTGATAGTCGGGAAAACCATGATGTGGTTGTTCCTCCCAAGCTTTGGGGGAAAAGGCGCATTAGGTATGTGTCTTCATATGCCACTTCGAGACAAGCAGAATGAAATTCTCTGACATGATCACGGGGATCTCCCTTTCCTCTATATTTTTCAAATTTGGGTGTTTCGAATCCTCGTGGAAAGGGTGGCATCTAAAGATTCCTATCAAAAGGATAGGGACAGATGTCATTGAGTGAGAATTGGTTAGTCTTGACACCACTATGAAGTTGTTGGGCGAGATTCTCGACTTGTTGCCGCAACATCTCCATTTCATTTGGAGGAGGAGGTGGTGGGTTACCTCGAGGAATGTTATATCTAATGGGATCTCTACCTCTTTCCTCTTCATGGCGACTTTGTCTTTCTAATGCTTGTCTTAATTGGGCAAGATCAAAGTCAGAGGGGAGTTTTGCTCCTTCTTGAGCAAGTTTTAAGAAGTGAGCATCCGCATTGCTCCTGAGTATTTCGTCAAACAGTCTGTTAAAGAGAGGGTTATGCTGAGCCCTTTCTATTGTTGCAGGAGTGGGAGTACTTGGGTTTTCGTCATTTGCATTTCCTCCAAGTGCTTCTTGAAATTCATTGAGATTTTCCTCTTCTTCTTCTTCCATTTCTATTTCTCGTTGCCTTGACTGTGATCGGGTTTGGGCCATTTTCTTTACAAGCTTTTGTTGAAGTTGTGTGAAAATGATGATGAGTTTTTGATGAAATGAAAGATTGATGGTTGGTGAAGTGTGTTGCATGTAGATCTCTAGCACTTTTAAGGTAGATGTAACCGAAATTCCTTCTTTGAATTGCTTGCATGTTTGATAAGATTTTGATGTGATAAGGTGTAGAGAAATCTGAGATGTGTTATAGATTTAACTACCTAGTAATGAGAGGATTCACTCATGAACTAGTTTTAACCTGCGTAGATGTGTCTCTTAGGATGAGCTTATCCTAGATGTAGAAACAATCTAAAAAGTGATGTGAAGTGTTTGATTCAAGCAATATCTAAAAGGGAACTTTGGGACAAGAACCTCTTAATGTTTTGAGAGTTTGGAATGAATTGATGATGAAGTGATGATGTATGAATAAGATGATGGATGAAATGTTTTCAACTTCAATAAAAACTTTTTCTTTCTTTCTTTGTCCTGGGGCCTTCCAAGCACCGGATAGAAACTTTATTGCCTCGGCCTTCCGGCAGCTACCCTCGTTTCTCAGCATTACTCCTCAGTGTTATAGTCCTCAGCTTTGTTAGGCCATCCTTCACCCCCGGTTAGCATCCAGAATGTCGAACCTACCTTAACTAGATATTGGCACTCGACAGCTACTCCTCACTGGACAGCTACTCGGGACTTCTAATCTGTCAACTAGCGGTTGCCATGGAATAGAGATATCGATTGGAGGGAAAGTAATGCTGGAAAAAAGGGGGGTGTGTCATAAATGGAACAAATTCTACCTCTTCCCTTTCGGGCGTTGGTGGCACTTCTTGAGCTATGTTGTATGTGATACAGACGTTTGGGAAAAAGTTGGGATTAATCTTACCTCCTTGGTTTTTGTGATAACTCAGAGCTCTATATTGCATAAAAGCTCTGCGGTTCAATGATTCTGAATCAAATTCATTTGTTTTGCCTTGAAGGTAGAGACGCATGTGACGCAGAAAAATTCTATGTGAGACAAAGATTTGTCTATTTATATAGAAGAATTTCCTCCTTTTGATCAAAGCCTTTGAGCTTAATGGTCTTCTTTTCAAGTTGATATTCTGATGACGCTTCTTCTTTCACAAGATGTGAAGAATGGTCATAAAATTTGACTCTTTGTTGTTTGCACTTTGCTTTTGATGTGTTTGTTTGTTTTGAAAAATGTTTGGTTGGATGAATACTTTTGTTTTTCTTTTGGGAAGTGATTTTTCTGATTTTTCTTTGACAAGAAAACAAAGCAAACACACAAACACAAGAATGTAGCCTCAAAGGCACAAATGAGTATGGGTCTAGATCAACCCAATCCTTGGACTTGTATATGACCCTTCCTTTAGATGTATTTTGAGGTGTATTTCCAAAGCTTGAAGTCGGCTCAATTTGCACTTGGTCTTGACTAAAACGAATACACTTCAAACACTTTTTATCCCTAAGGTCAAATGGCCAGTTGTGACAAATTTAGCCCACATCTTGATATTTCTTCGACTTTGGTACTACATACCTTATGAATCCCGTCGTGGTAGGTAAGGATGTGATATACTAAGTCTTGCACAAGCATAGCAAATAGATGATCCCTATGATGGGGGAGTCACCACTTTTATCAAGCCACAAGTCACTTTTCAAAAAGCTATGTTTCTACTCAAGGAAATATGTATGGTGAGTATCTTGGGAGCAAAACCATCTATGCTCTTGCACTAAATTATATCGCAAATATCCTCAATCAATAGAATGGGTGGGATACTACTTAAAGGTGTTTAGTCATGTTCGATGTTTTTGGACATAAGTTCATTCTGCAGTGACTCACTTAAGAGCCTTGTAACTGGTGGTGGGGCCCATTTGTCCTTTCGGCCAGTTACACTGTAGGAACAGCTATACCCAAGGCTACAGCTTTCGCTCTCACCTGATTTCTATAGCGGCTCGAAGGATTTACCGCTCGAGGTCGTTCCCAAGAGTATCGATCCCTTGGCAGGCCTCTCTTAAAAAGAGAAAAATTTTGAGTGTTACTAACACTTTTCTTTTGCATCTAGGACCACGAAAGCCAAGGGAGAGGATAGTGTGTGTTAGAGGTAGGACCACTCAACCGACTTTTTGCACAAGCGTGACAAACACGAAAAACACTTGTTCTTTTTAACCCATCATCGCAAATGTGGTCTAACTATTTGGAGATGTTGCTCCAACAATCATGATGTTCTTTTTAACTTCAAAGGCAATATGTTGTAATCTAGAAATGGGAAGTCCTGGTCAACTTAACAAAAAGCACGTTTTGCTTGAAGTAAATCGCTTGCAAGAATTGGAACAAGTGGATTGTAAGTTTTTAATTGCACCAAAATGTTAAGTGTGGCTTGTAAATTCTTTCGTTTGATGCAAGGAAATCAAATTGTTGATTTTAAGCCCCAAAAGAAAATGAGTCCTAACTTGCAATGAAATGTTTCTTTTGTTCAATTTTTAATGCACCAAAAGACGAGTGACCCAAACTAGAAAACAAGGAAGATTTGTTTTTGTTCAAGTTTTAAAAGCACCAAAAAGACAAGTTTGTGATTTTTTTATGGTGAGTTTTAAACCTGCACAAACAACAAATTGTTAGTAAAATCTATGTCCCAGGGGGGCTTCCACAAGCCTAAAATTTTCAATTTTTTTGGTTACAAGGTGATTTTTACGACATTCTGTTACAATAGCGCTAGTCTGTACTTGAATAGAAGCGTTATTTAACACAAACGCGCTAAAAGAAAGGGAAAGACAGAGAGGCAAAAGCGCTGAAACAGGGTTAATAGCGCTAAAATAATGTCAAACGCGCCAAAACAGTTTCAAAAGCGTTGAACTTGAGGCAATAGCGCTATTGTAAGAACAATAGCGCTAAAACTATAAGTATTGATAGCATTAGAACGAGTTCAATAGCGCCAAAGCGCAACCTGTGTGACATTTTAAACATTCAAACATGTTAGTTTTTTTTTTTAAATGATATTTTTGGTGCTTGGATTCACGTCGGGTTCACCAAATGATGCCCTACAAAATGGACAAGGTTAGTCTAAGAGAAACAACACAAAACACACAAGAAACCGTTAGTGTTATTTAATCAAAAACTAATCTAAACAGGCATATCAAGAGAGACACTAAAATCATGCTAATATCTCTAACTAATGAAACAAAGATAATGAGGCATCTCCGAATGCCTCTTAGCATGCTCTTAGCTCCTTCTCCCTTGTTCCTCTCCTCTCCAAGTTCCAAAATAGTGTAGCTCTCAGCAGCTTTTTGCACTATGGATGCTTATGGAGGTTTGAGATTGAAATATTGTTCTAAATGTAAAATGAAAAGCTAATATTAAGCTATTGATACTAAAATGATTGATTTTATCCAAAATGACAAGATATTAGTTAATTATGCTAAAATGCTCTCTTAAAATGCCTATAGCTTAAATGCATACAAGTTTTCAGGATCTGGATTATGAAGAAATGGGCTCTATTTATAGGAAAAATGGAGCAATGGATGAATGAGATTGAGCAATCTCAACAAGGGTCAGGATTGAATGATTTCAAATCCATGTGAGGGCTTTCAACCCAATCCCAGGATGACAAGTGTCAATGTGAGATAGGTTGAGAGGGGAGGGAATAAGCATTAAATGTTTGATATGACCTTGGGAGTTAGAGTCAAGGTTAGTTGAATAAATAAACTATTTATTCAAAGAATAAAGCTTTTATCCAATGGATAAACTCTTGTGCAAATGTGAAAAGGATGAATATGGTCAAAACAATAAATGTTTGGGGAGACAAGTTTGAAATAACCATAAATGGTTATGTAAGAGCCATAAATGGTCATGTAAGAGCCATTAGTGGTCTTGGAAGACTTTGGGGGTTAATTTGTTGAACACACAAAGCATTAAATGTTTTTCAAAGACTTTGGAGTCTTTGAGAAGTGACTCCATTTTGCTTAGGAATGTGACAATAATTAGGGGATGGATTAGGCTAATTAGGAAGGGGTTAGAAGAATCTAGAAGGGGATTTAGGAATGCAATTGGATTTGGTGGGTGAACGAAAATAGGATTTTATTAAAAATAAAAATTCATTTATTTCAATAAATGTGTGCAAGTTGCATTTGTAGGAAAATGCAAGTGGGGTGGGGATAATGATTTAAATAAATGTTTTATTTAATTTATTTAAAAGAGGAAAAAGGGGTTTTAATTAAATAAATAGATTTTATTTATTTAATTGATTGGAATTTGATTTAATGAATTAATTAAAATAAATTGAATAATTTATTTAATTAATAGAAGAATGTTTGGGGATGAATTAATTAAATATTAATTTAATTAACTGGTGGCTAGTGGATTTTTAATCAAATAAATAGCGAATATTTATTTAATTAAGCTGGACAGATTTGTGTGATTACAGTTATATTCCAAATATAGAGATATTTCCATGTTTTAGGATATTTGGGATATTTTCCCAAATTCAAGGATATTTCCCCAAATTTTAGGAAATTTAAGATATTTTGGGTATGTGCACACATATGGTGAGGGTTAAGGGATAAGGTTGACCAAAACCCTTGGTTAACTAGGCAGGTTAGGTTAGAGGAAAGATTAGATGGGGGTTTAAAGTTAGGAGGCATGTGGAGAAAATAGAATTAATTAATTATTGAGAGCACTTAACAAGAAAAGGCCAACATGAATTAAATAATCAAATTGCACATTTGATGTATTTAATAGAAGAAAAGGATAAATTCAATTAATTAATTGATTTATAATTACCAATTAATTAATTAAAGGGGAACCATAACATAATCAATAGAATTAATTAGCTAGAGGGAAGTAACAATAATTAATTAAATAATGTGTGATTACTTAATTAAAGGTGCTTGAGACAGCTATATTCAATTAATTGAATTGATCAAATTTAGGTGTCTACAATTAGTCTTCTCCCACAATAAAGATCAAAATCTCAAAGGAAAATCCACATAAGCCAATGGGCTCTCCGCCCAAACATGGGGTTGGGGTAATCCAACCGACCTCCAAGCTAGGGGTCACATAGCTCTTTCCAAGGTTCTCAATTTCATTCAAAATCAACAAATCAAATAGTGACGTTTACATCTTTACAATACCACATTATGCCACACTTCACGATTTTATCACAAAATTGCATGTCACAACAAAACACATAGCCCATACAAGCACAAAGGATTCCATAATTGGATCCAAGTGAGGGGGAGTGGAGATTCAACTACAATGAGAGTAAGAGGATAATCACATTGAGATTCAAATTTTCTTCCACCGAAAACCCTTATTCATCCACAAAATACACATGGATACTCTTATCCAAAATTTCACCACATGGGGTACTCTTACCCCTAATTAGAAACCCCATGTAAAAGCATCTCCCATTGCAACCCCATATCACAATGGAGGACCAAAAACCCCCTCAAGGGTAATCAAATCCATAACACATAAGGAACTTAAACCCCTACAAAATCTCTACACAAATACACACAAATTTCATAGAATTCACTCAACCACAAATCCACACAAAGATTGTAAAAATCTTATCATCATTTACACATAAAATTGCAAGAAAGTAGAAGAGAGGGTTTCAAACCCTACCTTAATAATTGCTCCCAAAAGGATGAAAATTTGAAATAAAAAAATTAAAAAAATTAAAAAACACAAGCCTCCCTTCCCATTTCCTTCTCCCAAGCCTTCCCAAATGTGTTTCCAAAATCACCCAAGAAATTTCCAAAATATAGAGCTAATTTTCAAAAGTGCAAAATTCCTCTTCTCATCAAGAAAGGAAAAAGGAAAACTTCATCTCAATCATCTTAACCACCCCATTTTTGTCACTTTTGGAAATGGTGTTAAGGGTCTTTAAAAATATAAAATTTAATATTTCTAGGTCTTAACTGCTCCCTCACCACCGTATCTAACTCTTAGGTACATTTTAAACTCATAAAAACTCTTCTAAAGTCACAATTAGAGCATAAAATCACAAAAAGTAAGATATAAATAAATAACTCCAAATTAAAACTTAGTACACAGCATTGCATTACCACACATAAAATTTACACAAATAATAGGAGCACACATTCCAACACTAGATCTGAGTTGAAATCAGTATTCACAAGGAAATGTACAAAGGAATGAGCCATGTGACCCCCTAGTAACCAATGGCCATAACCCCTGTTCACTCAACAAAAAGTGTCAATATCTTATATAATTAACTACACCAATAGCCAAAGCATCAAACACCCATTTCAAATAACATCTAAAACATTTATCATCTAGAAGATCATTATCGTTAAGACACCATATATCAGTCACAATTAATTTCATTAATTATCATCATAGAACATTTACTTATAATTTCGCATAAATAAAGCATTAGAAAACACAATAAGTATACATCACTAATAACAATAAACCAGCATCACATAATCAAGAAACCCAATGATGTTCATAATTGAACATATAAATGTAACATCATCTATACGTGAGAGTTGAATAGGCATCCACAAAACTCCAATCATATAAGCAAAACATAATGCAATAATCTCTTCATCTATAGTAACAAAGAGTCAACATGAAAAATGTGGGTGGAGTCTCACAAAATGACCAACTCAAAATGTCAATTTGTATTTTGTAACTTAGATCTAACATAATAGAATAATCAAGTAATATTTCAACTTAAAATTGTATCACATATTTTGATTCTTTATTTTTCCTCAACAAACTCTTTCTTGTTGGTCTTGATTGCAGCATAATGATGCATACCCTTCAATTTAGTAACTGTGTCCACCCTCTCAAAGTCTTGAATTTGTTCTGAGATAAAATACTTCTCCATGTTTGGTATCCACTCAATTAGCTCTTCTAGATTCAAGCTATGAACGTAATTGGGTAAATCAATCCTAGGCTTGCTCCCCACTTTTGCAATAGTCCTGCTTATCATTTCTTCAGGCCCTTCCCTTTCCTCTCATTATTCTTCCTTTACATTTTCTATATCACTCTCTTGCCTCCAATCTTCTTTGTTGGGCAGTTTCCATGGCCTCTATTCAATCCTATGAGCCTCTAATGGCTTCCAAAAACTCTATAATCTAAACATTTTTAGAGCCTCTTCCACCCCCAAATAGTTACACCTCTTTGTCTATCATTATGGTCCATTCTTCAATTCCCACACTTTAACAAGTTCTAATACCAATTGACACAGTAGTTGGAGTATATCAAATTAAAACAAGAGATTCAAACCGACACAAATAAAAATTACACAACAATTTTTTTATAAAACAATTGAATAAGAAGCGAACACAATATTTTCAACCTTCAAATTCTAGCTATAAAGCAATTGAGACTCAATCTCAACGCAAAAGACAATCTCAATCAAATCTCAATCATATCACAATGATACAAGTAATTACAATAATTCACAATAGACTCAAAAACACATCCCAACAACTTACGCTCACAACAATATTCAAATACTCCTCTCTATTTTAGGCACCAAAATCCCACTTCAATATGTAGCCACAGGATCCCATTTGCAGACACAAGGCAACTCTTCAATTGCTATGCTCAAGTCATCTTTAAGGAGGCTTTGTTTTGACCACTCTTTGCTTGAGAAATTCTCGAACTCAATGATAAAATAGAACTTGATATACTTCTAAAACTTGTGAGGATAAAATAAAATCAGATATGTTTTTCTCATTACAAACTATAATACAACAAATAAAACAAAAAATAGGGTAAAAAAAAAATTATTTGATGCAAATTGCAAGAAATTATAAGGTCCCTTGCAGCAATAAGTTGTATATATAGAGAGAGATGTGTGCATAGGAATATAGTAAGAGATAGCATAGGACTTGTGGATAGAGCTAAGTAAACGTGCCCAACTTTATACTTTTTTGTGCTATTTGTCATCAAATACATTTATTATGATATTTCCTCATGCTAGATGTAAACTTTTGAAACTATCATACCGATGCTCTTTTCACCATTTCAAATTTTGTCTGATTATAACTATAAATTAATCACATTAATTATCCAATCATGCCCTTATTCTTCAAATTTTCATATTCTTTTGATTGGTTTATGGTATTTTCAGATATTTTAGTTTACTTATGTTTCTAAAAAGATCAAATATTACTTTACATATATTGAATTCATAGCCATCCCCAAAATCGGAACATTCTTTATCATTTCGTCAGACCCCCCAGAATTTGAAGTCTTTGCTGTCCCTGCCACCCCATTCTCGGTACCTTCACCCCTCAACTAGGGGTGCATTGTGGATTAGCAACGTAAAGCTCGGTTTGTTTTTACGCTTGGTAATGAAGTAGAAACCTGATGGATACAAAATTTGAACAGGAAAGGCCCTTTCATATGCCGAGTTGGCATGATAACTAGGCCAAGAACTAAAATCTCACCTTTAATATATTTTTTTGAATATTGAAATAAAAATGTATAAAACAGCAGTATGTAATAAACCCAACAAATCATGCCTAGACAAACTACCTGTAAGAGTTTACCCTAGACACAGTCCATCATATCAAAGGAAAAGGCATAATGCCTTAAGTGTAAGTCTTCATGCAGGAGCTAAAACTTAAAACGAAAAGCAGTAAACCAAAAAAGAAATTTATTTATAATTCATATGCCTGGAACTGCGTGTATCATCAATCTTTGGCATTTCTAAGCAAGCCGAATGTTATTCGTTATATGTTTGATGCTGTTTCTAGATTAGATTGTGTGCAAGGATTTTTATCAACATTTCGAATCACATTTGGTGGTGATCCATCTTCAGGATGGAAGGGAGCTAAAAGATATAGAAGATGAAGTGAACATATTATATGGCTAATCCAATGTTGAAGTTAACATGGAATTGGAACTGATCAGGTGCAATAGATTTCAGTGGTTCCTGGACAGAAAATAAAACATGGGCCTGATATCATGCGTACCCATAAAATAATTCAGAACCGTGTGAAGTTCTTGTCCTTATTTTGATAAAAAGGGTAAGTTCTATTAAAAATTAGCATGTTGAAAATTGGAGGCGAAGTGGGTAGTATATTACAGGTTTTACGATCAGCCCTGTATCTGTAACACCATTGTATACTGAACATGCCAAGCTGGTCTTTCAAATATTTTGTTTTGAGGATAAAAAACATAAGAGACATAAATCATTTATTCGATAGAATAATTGAAAACAATCAATTGTACATATTGCCATTTTAACTCAACGTCAGAGATAACAAGCAATAAAAGATATAGAAGATTACAAAGAGCCTTGTCTCCAGTAACCAACAACCAAATGTACTTGTTGTTATGCGGCAGTTTGATTAATGACCGCCGAGATTCCGGCCAAACAACTGACGACTCCAACTATGTAGCTGTTGTAACAGAGCTCTTTAGATCTTATGAATTTGCTGAATTACTAAGAGGATGCTGCAGGCTGAAGATTTTCTTCTTTGAGTTCAGCACTGAGGTCTGGTAGATATTTTTCCTCTGTTGACACAGTGGAATATTGAAGAGCCAAATGACCACCTGCAGAACTCCTGTCCCGTTTTCTGTTCTTTGCTATCTTCAAAAACAAAATAGCCAAGAGAAATCTGCCAAAACGGCTTAGCGGGTCATGAAGTGCATCGACTTGATAATGGCCAAATCTCCAGTCACGCTGAATGAACGGCCTCTGAATTGGAACATCCAAACCTCCTGCACAGAAGAAAAAACCACATTTATCTAGGAACTTAAGCCTGAAATTTCATGAACCATGGAAATCTATACTTGAAACTTCAATTATGATCCTCGCTGTGTATATTATATAATTTCATCATAATATATATTATATTTGAAAGTTGAAACCATGTGAACAGCAGAAAGTGAAACCACTTTCTATAACTCAAGATGTAGAATAGCTATATAAACTCTACAATTTAAATCGTGTCTGACCAAGCACTTAAATAAGAAACAAATCGTTGAATTCAATCACCGAAAGTACTCTTGGCATATGGTCCTATGCTTTTTCCTTTAAGCATGCCATATAATAATAACAAACATCCTCCTGAATGCTTGGCCTCTAATTCTGTAAAGCTTTTTGTGTGGGTTTCCATGTTGCATAAGGATAGAAATTTTATCTTTAAATATCTTGAACCCTTGATGCTTTATATTTTTTAATCCCTTTGTATTTCTCTATTTACTTGAAGTGCAATTTTCCTTTTGCCATAAATGTTTTATCTCTTAAATTCATTTCTTTACCACCAAAAGGGAAGGGTTTTACGACTGTATCAAATTTGTAAGATTGCTTTCAATGAATTATTAAAGATGTCATACAGACCGGCTAAGTGTCATTAAACTCTAGTCTGAAATAGTTCAAAAAAGTTTAAGTGTCTCACTATGATAACAAAGATAATCATACAATAAGAAGACAAGCAATTAAACGCATAGTGGCAAAAATCATTTAGGGAAAAAATCGGCACACCAAAAAGTATAAGATTTTTTGAAAAAATGGGGAAAAAATCGGGTTTAAAAAAAAAACATTAAAAATTTAGAAAAAGAGAGAAAAACTATTTTTTAAAATAACTTCAAGGCATTTCCATAGCATAGAGATTAAAAAGCAAATAAAATAGAGTTTAACCCGTGAATTGTAGAAAATAATTTTTTGTTTTGTTTATATTCATATTACTGATTACATAGGTAAATAATCAGTTAACTTTTTAAGAGGGCAGTCACCAAATAGTTGTCTAAGTCGGATCAAATATTAACCAAGTCTATGAAGTAACTGAGATCAAAAGTTAACAGACAAATAGTAAAAGTGAAAGCCATTTTGAAGTGATCCAAGAATTTCATTGTGATTGAGGCAAGGAGTTGTGTAGGGTTAGGGTTAATTCAATATTTTAGGAAGCTTATCAAATCATATTCCACAATTGCAATGCTTTATATCATAGTAACAAAAATCATTTGAGGAAAAGATCGGCAAACCAAAAGTATAAGATTTTTTTGAAAGAATTGGTAAGAAATTGGATTTTAAAAAATAGTAAAAATTTGTAGAAAAATAGACACAAACTACTTTTTTTTTTTAACTTAAAGGGCATTTCCATAGCATAGAGATATAGAGAGTAAATAAAATAGAGTTTAACCCATGAATTGTAGAAAATTGATTTTGTTGTTTATATTCATATTGCTGATTACATAGGCAAATATTCATTTAACTTTTTATAAGGGCAGTCACCAAATAGTTGTTTAAATCTGAGATCAAAGATTAGCTAAGTCTAGAAGTAGCTAAGATCAAAATTTATCAGACTGAGATCCAACTATTGTTAGGAATTTAGTAAAAGTGGAAGCCATTTTGAAGTGATCCAGGACTTTCATTGTGATTGAGGCAAGGAGTTTTCTAGGGGTATTAGCTAAGTCTATGAAATAGCTGAGATCAAAATTTATCAGACAGAGATCCAACAATTGTTAGGAATTTAGTAAAAGTGGAAGCCATTTTGAAGTGATCCAAGACTTTCATTGTGATTGAGACAAGGAGTTTTAACCCATGAATTGTAGAAAATAGATTTTTGTTGTTTATATTCTTATTGCTGATTACATAGGCAAATATTCATTTTACTTTTTAAAAGGGCAGTTACCAAATACACCAAATAGTTGTCCAAGTCTGAGATCAAAGATTAGTTAAGTCTATGAAGTAGCTGAGATCAAAATTTATCAGACAGAGATCCAACAATCCTTAGGAATTTGGTAAAAGTGGAAGCCATTTTGAAGTGATCCAAGACTTTCATAAGACTTTCATTGTGATTGAGGCAAGGAGTTTTCTAGGGGTAGTTAAATATTTGAGAAAGCTTATCAAATCATATTCCATAATTGCAATGCTTTATATTCCCTGATGGCAATTGGTAAGTCTTTTATATGGGGTAGAATTCAATAAAAGGCATTTGTTTAGCTGAAGTAAAAGATTAGCAAGCCACTGGTTTTGGCAATACCTAGCTTGCAACTACTATTTTAGGTAGAGACAAATTTTAATGATTGTGTGTTGGAGGCTCTTTTATTACAACTATGTAAGCTTGTTTGTTGCCATTCATATTTATTTTGTGGAGCACTTTAGATATGTTACTCACATAATGAATTGTATGTCTTTGTTTGAGCAAAAAATAACTATATCAATTATTAATTATAAATCATATATCTATATCTACAGATATTAAATATGTCTTTGAACGTTTAGTGTTGTGGTAGAAAAACTCCATTGGTGAGGTAGCCACCAAGGTTCAAACCCCTACTAGCCATTGAGCTCGTGGGCTTTCTACCTTCATTGGGTCGTTGAGCTCATGGGTTTGAACAAGTGAAGTGTGGGGAATGATGAACCCCCCGAAAATGGACAAAATAACAAACTTTTTCAACTTTGATTCCACATTGACCAATTCAATAATTTCACGGGTTTTTCTAGGGTTTTGCAAGTTTTTACAATGATATTTGGGGTTTTTAACGTGATTTAAATGCAAAAAATCTTTTAAAATTGGGTCAATGCTTGGCCAACGATTTTTTCATGAATGGGGATTTTTTCGGGGAATAAATCGGCTAGCTCCAGGATTCAGGATTAATTGGGTATAATCGTGATTTTTTGCAGACTATTGCTTCATTGAAACGCACTGAGATTTGGCAGGTGTATACAGTTAGAGATTAATTTAAAGACATGCACAGAGACTTTGGTCCAACATCTGTATGTCATCGTAAAGATATTCTCGTATTGTGCCCCAAGAGAGACCGTTTGCAGCACTGTTGCAAATTATTTGGCCTGAAAAGTAAATCAAAACTGCAGCCTTGGCATTCAAAGACTTTCATCCAGGAAAGACTCAAATGACTCTTGTTGTATCCAACTGAATGTGATAGTTGTATTAATTTTGTGTAGAAATTTTCCACAGTGCAGATTTACTAAACATTTCTGAGCTCATCCTTGGCCTACATATTGACTGCCAAATCAAAGTAAATGTATTTATTATACATGATACATATGGTCCTACCTAGATTGAATTTTTTTAAGATGGTGGACCTTATATCATCCATGAGTTTGTTTTGCTACCTCATACAAGAGCACAAACCTATGTTGATAACTCCTCTGCTAAAAACTAAGAACTAAGGGGTATACATTCTGCCAAAGTTTCCCGGGAGCACAATCTCAACCTCGTCCCTTATATCATACCCCTGGGGATTCAAACCCCAGTGGATGGCATAATCAAAGAACATACCATGACCCTCACCAATTGTGCTCAACCAATTGAACTACAACCCTTTGGTCCTACATAGATTGATTTCATCTCAAATGTAAATCATTGTTGCCTTGCAAGCCAGAAGGGACTTTAATACTGAAAAGACTAAAAAGTGAACCAATATCATGAATATCATAATCATATATCATTTTAAATTTGAAGCCTGTGCTTGGTCAGTCTAAAATGATTTAGCCCCATTCTGAAAACTTGCTATTTGTCTCTTCTTAAGCAAAGACAATGACTTCCCCCCATCCCCTCTACCCCCTCTCGAAGTGGCATTAAAGCAACCATAAAAGTGTCATTCAAAGACATTACACAAGGACCATGACACCATCCAGGGGTGATCTAATATTTTTCCATCTCAATGACCAGAAAATGGCAGTCAAGAATACTTTCCTACCAAACAAGAAAATAGATGCAACCTAAAGATGGACAAATGTCCGTGGATGTGCTTGCCTTTAAAAGAGGTAGAAAACTGGTTATGTCTACCCAAGAATAAAGAGTCAATACATGGGTTTATGGGAGTTCACCTTGGGCCCGAAACTCTGAAAACATGTGTATATGACCGGTGGAAACCGTCAGGCTCAATCACCATCATTATAATGCCCAAAGGCTATTTCATGGCCATCATTTCCTCAAGTACTGAAAAATGAAGCCATTTTTCAAGAAGAGCCCTGGTCTCTGAAGAAAGATGGCTCATTCAAATGTTGGCCCCAGTTTTCAACCCAAAAGATGATCTAACAAGCTCAGTCTAGGTTTAGATACACCTCCCTCTATTGCCAAGTGATTTTTGAGAAGAGACTTCCCTGAGAAGGATAGGCAACTCTATTGAAAAACCATGTCTCCCTCGGAGCTTTCTAACTGTGAATTCTGGATTATCTGGATTATACACACAAGTCCAAATTGGCTTGGAGCAGCCTCTACCAAACAGAATTTCCCCTTAATTAGGGAAGACAGAGTGAGAAGATCGAGTGGCTTATGAAGGCCTTCCCTTTCAGTCTTGGTTTTGACATCTCCATAGGCATTTGGCAGATGTTTTCCTTACACACCAACATTCAGAAATACCATCTTCAAGAGATCAAGTAACCTTGGACAAATCAAAATCAGAAGACTTCAGATCTGAATGATTTTAATGCAAATAAAAGGAGAAACGCAGACTTTCAATTTCAAGGCAGGGGCACCTCACTGCCATTCCAGAGTGGATAAACTCATTTTAGCAAAATCAAACAGATCCAATCTGAAAACCATTTTGTTTACTTGATTCAATAGATCAGGGTGAGTATGATATGCTGTCCATCCCTCAATTCTTTCAACCACCTCTTCAGAGGGTAAGGCATCCCCCATAGTCATGAATCTATGCATGCTTTCTATTGATAAAGTACAGTTGTTTCCATGCTCCTCGTTATTAACAATAGTTTATAAGATCAGCATCCCTTAGACCCCTCGTGGAGAAAAGAAAAGTATAATCAGTCACAGAAATTCCTAAGTTAGAGGATCTTATGGTTTATCAGAGATATGTCCCAGGTTCCTCACAGAAAGTGCTCAGACCATGGGGAATGGCAGCAGCTATTCTCATCTGACCTGTCAAAATCATTCACAAGATACAATGGCCTTTTAAAAACAAATCCATTATAGCAAAAATAATTACATGTAACTCAAGAGATGATAAATTCTAACCACACAGATCGAATAACAGGAAACTAGAATGTGTCATTTCATCTTGGGAAAAGAACAAATAATTTATTTCAGCAACAAGGTTGATAAAAGGCTTTTGCTATGATCTTAAAGACATTCCTCGGTCCTTTCAGTTGAATTCAATGTTCTCATCATCATCCTTTCAATTTGTATTCCTCCTGACCGAATAGTGAGGGAGCAAACATTAGGAGCATTGTTGGGATGGGTACAAACTGTTCAAAATCCTTTATTTATTCTGAGTGGGGATTTCAATTCAATCAAATCAAAAAGGAAAAATAGAAAGCAGCAGCTCAATCATCAACAAGCTCAATTACTACAGAATTTCAGTACATATAAGCTGGTGGTTGCCTATGGCAATTTCACATGGTGCAACACAGAATTTACTGGCTGTATCACTGAAAATTTGGAATATAAATAAATTTATGATTTCAGATGCATGGATCTATTTAAAGAGGTGAATTTGAAAACCAATTTCAGACTCTAGCTTGGTAGATGATTCTCCATTAATAGCATAAATTACGAGGAAATCCCCTTAATAAAACCACTAATTCAAATTGAAACGTGAACTCAGCATGGATTTTTTTTTAAAGGGATAAACGCTTTTGACCTGGAGCTATGAATCAGTGAGGTCACAAACAAGGGACTTCGTCTCTGATATAAACATTCAACAATAACAACCCAGGGGGGTTTGGACCTTGATGGCAAGAACACCACCAACCATCACTATGCCAATACCGGCATGATTTCAGCATAGTTACCAAATATGGTTCAGTCCAGTTTTTTCAATTATTATACAAATTTTAACTAACCTTTTTGAAAATTCTGGATTTCTGATTTTTTTTTAATAGCATAAATCCAGAATATTTTTTTTAATACATTTCAGCACCCTGATCTCTCAAAGCTGTGCTGGAATGGTGATTGAAATGCCCCTAGATACAGAGATTTACCATGTATAAATTTAGGCTCTGTTAACAAGTTTGCCTAACAACAAGAACGTGCATGTATCCATTCCCATCTCGATATAGTTCATGTATGGGTACAGCCAATTGTAGCTCCTAGGGTATACCTTGTGTTTGTTTTAGTGTTCCATAGGGATGCGGCCCCACTCCCCCCCCCCCCCCCCCCCACAAAAAAAACCCGTGTTTCTAGGATGGGGACATTTCTGCGATGCAGGGACTTGAGGGAAACATTACCCCACCACACCCACACCTCCGTCGGGACGTCCCATGACATCCACAGGGCTCCTAGGTGTCTCCTACTGTAATGTCTCCTTTTGTAAATGCCCTAGATTTTGCCCTAAAATCACAATTCCAAGTAAAACAAGAAATGGAGTGCAGTAAGGGAAATCATTTACCAACTTTGATTGCTGAACAAGATAAATCCTGGTTGAGATCATGCAATCATGTTAGATAATCATTGAAAAATACAATACACAATATCAATTATTACTACGAGGGTTAGAGCACATATATTCACAACCATCTTAATCAAATAATATCCATAATTTATTATTTGAGGTTCAACCATAATTGCCCGGATAAGGGGACATGATAGGGCGCCCGAAACACTCTCTACCCTAGGCAGAAGAGCGGATATACCATCCCTCTTAGCCTCATGTGGCCTTCCGCCATCCATCCTTCATGAGGTGGTGTACCTAGTGAGGACACTTGTATCTATTCTCCCTACTCATGCCTCCTTATTTGTCATCTATGATTGAGATCCCTTTGATTTCATTCCAATAGTCAACCCTTGTTGAGGTTGGTGGGGAAGTCACAACAAGGTGTCTGGAGGCGTCCTTCCCATCTAAGCCCAAGGGCAGGACACTCCTTGCACCCCCTTGGCCTCATGGGACTATGTCATGTCCCCATGTAGACAACGAGATCATTAGAGGCTAACTGTGAAATACATTAGTAGATTTGTGTATATATATATTCTCAAATTTCAATTAATAAAATTAGGATGATCGATTAATTGTGTTTGCTCATTAACTAATGTTATTAAGGAAAGGATGCGATCATCCCCAAGTCATCTCTGGAAAAGACGCCATGCTTCTAAGGGGGCCGCGTGGTTTCAAAAGGTATAAACCACGCACACCAAGGGAAGCACGGGGGAAGGAGGTGACAAGGAGAAAATCACATGGAGAATCTGCAAACAGGTAACCATGTTACTCAGCCATAATATTAATTCAGTTTCATTACGATGCCTAAACAACCAACGGGATAGCCTGTGAATGTATCAGGCTGGTACGATGCAGAGGGAGAATCGCTGGTTCTTCCCAGCGATGAAGAACCAATGCCTAATCGTATAGAGCACCCCCTTCCCATCGTCGGTAGTCTGGTACGTTCCCAGGCCAGTCCGTTTGGGTATCATAGTGTGTCCATGTATGTATCGTTCATTGAAAGTGTTTCCATATGCAAATTGTATTCAATCTGATTTTCTGTAACTCGCCTTTATATCAATGGGAATGAACATAATCCAAGTAATTGTACAAATTAATTGCTAATCAATCACAAATTTGGATCAATAAATAAATATTCTTGCCACACGAATTAATCAAATCTATAACATGCCCAAGGATATCTTCCCCACCAAATATACAACCTGCAATATCAGGTTCAGTTATAAGTCGTAAAAATGTACTCTAGTAATTGACAGAAAAGGATAAACATAATGCACAGGCAATAATATGAATTAAGGAAAGAACAACAATCAATGATAGTCATGTTTCTGAAATTAAGCCAGATATAATGAACCAACTCTCCAATTAACAGGATGAATAAATAATAACCAAGTAACACATATTCTGAAATCATTAATCTTTGTTCCCTGTAGACATTTGTTATCTTCCTGCTGTTTTCTGTTTGTTAGCACATTCGGAATAAGGGGTCCCAGCCAGGGGTATGCTGGGCCCATCCTCAGGTAACCCTATGAGCCCTAAGAGACGGGATGGGTTTGGATGGGTAGCCCAGCCAACCTGGAGCATCCCCAACGTCCTGAATGGGTCTATTTTCATGTAACAGTTATGTAACTAATTTACTATTATTGCTGACATATATATATTGCAATGTCTATAATGTTGCAGGGAACCCTAGATCCGATTTATTGCCCTAATCAAACCTTTGGAGTAACGAATTTGATCCTAATCTCAGGAAGGCAAGGCAGGTACAGCAAAGGTACATTACAGACTATCAGTCACCACCATGAGGTAGTGACTGATAGTCTGTAATGTAACTTGTAATCCTTTCCTAACATCCTCATGGTTGGTTGCAGCAAATTGACAGACAGATTGAAAACCTAGTCATTTCACATAACTGCCTATATCAATTTATTATGGATTATTCATTAAATACATCATTACACATATATTATAGCCCATATATCAAGCATACATAACACACACATATTTATGCATACCATAATTGGATAGTAATGCTACAGCCTGCAATAAACAGTGATTTACTGATCTGATTGCTTATATATATGTTAGGGGTCGATCTGTTCTTGTAGGTGCTGCTGCTTGATTGATCTACTCTCCTTGCTTTTTTTCCTCTCTCTCCTATTCGATGCCCCTTCTCCAATGGGAGACCCTCCTTTTATATCCTTGAAGGGGTGTGACCTTACCAAGGGTCTTCTTATTCTTGAAAGGAGATGTCTCTTCCAACTGATCGCAGCCCTAAACAGTACTTAATTGGCCTTGAAGAATTTATTATTTGAATATTACCTAATTCCTTAGCCTAGTCAGCCATTGCATCATATCTATAATTCACCAATAATTATTTATTCTTCTGGGCTTAGTTGGCCTTCTTCTAATAACCATTTTTATAATTATTTATATTCCTGATATTAGTCGTCCCAGGTTTGGCTGTTATTTAAGGCTGCATTGCATATTTATTTAGATCGTTGCATTAGTTGACCTGCCGCCCTTTGTTCTAGATGATCACTGCCTTCTAGGAATTTAAAATTTGTGATGTCTTATAAATAAGACAGATTTTCCTGCTGATTAGAATAAGGTTTATATTGCTTCTTAGGCGGGGGCATGACAGTCCGCCCTTCCCGAGATTGCTTGCCCTCAAGCAATTTCAAACTTGAAGACTTCCTCCCTTAATTTGAATGTGAGTTATAACCAATAGTTGGAAACTGGCGAGATTTAATTTAAGACAAGTTTTCTCTCATCTTCCAAAAAAAAAAAGATCAAGGTTATCTTGAAATAGTACTAATTGTATCTGCAAGATTGTTTAGGTTTTACACATTGGATATTTTTGTGAGTTTTTCCACATATTAAGATAAGGATTAGAAGCATGACATACATCTAAATAATGTTCTAAGAAGAGATTTCAAATTGACATATTACAATTTTCATTGTGAAGATTGGTTGGATAATCTATTTCTAGATCTTGAGGATGTAAAGGTGTCATAACTACTAGATTTGATCCTCCACAAAGCTCAACTTGTTTATTGCCCCTTCATCTTTTGATTGGATGCTTTTAAGAGCTCCTTCATCATGCTTTATTTTCTTGCTCGAGTTTCCTTTTGCTTCTTCGTCGGGTATTGCCTCCATATTACGCACTTGGCTTTTCTTTCCACATGTGTCTTAACTCCCAATTTTCTTTGCACTTGAAACACAAGTTCAATCTTTTAAGGCCCCTTCGGTTGCAAATATGCCCACACTTCATGAATCTTTGCACTTGAAGCACAAGTTCTTCTCTTGGTGTTCTTTTTCGCAAACATGTCCACACTGTTAGAATAATATTTCTTTATATTGTTTTATGGTCAATTATATTGTAATTAGTTGGTCTGCAGTAGTCAGCAGTTAGAGGTAGTTAGAAACTTAAATGTCTAGAGTAATTTGTAATCCCTATAATTGTAACCTCTTTTTTGTTAATGGATTAACTAGTTCTTTCCTGAACATGGTATCAGAGCCCAGGCACTAAAAAAATGTGGTCTTCTAAAATTTCAAAAGGAATTTTATTATTTTTAAAGCTTTTAAAGATCATCTTTTTTCTGTTTTTTATGCCCTAAAAAATCACGGATTTTTTTTAGGAAAAATCGAGGGTTTTTTGTTTTCTAATTTTCGCGAGTCTTTCTCATGAAAAATCGAACCCCTTTTTTGCAAATTCGTCGGGTTTTTTGCTTTTAAAAAACGAAGGGGTTTTCCAGTGTCGAATTCCTCTATTCACATTTTGCATTTCACGAGATTTTCACCCGTTTTCGTGACGTGTTTTTTTGCGGAAATTTTCTGGGTTTTTTGCGATTTTCGTGATTGCACAGTTATTTCTATGCTCTGTCCGCGATTTTCATGGGTGTTTTTCCAGCGTCGTGGCAACAACGTTTGTTCTAAAACCCCTGACGGCCATTTTTTTCTATGCATTTTCGCGACGTTTGTTTTCATGTTTTTTCACATGATTTCGGCTTGCAATTTTCGTCTTCTACACTTCACATCGGGGTCTTCTTGCGTGCGCGATTTTATTTTGGCTCTGTGTCGACCCACGGTTGATTTTCGGCTGGCTTCTGATATCTTTGGTGGCGTTTTATTTTTTTGAGAAATCCCGCGGGTCTGCGTGTTTCCGACGTGCAAGGGTTTGGTCGCTTGGGTTGTACCGCTTTTCACGATTTTTATCATGTTTATTCCGCAACCTTCTGCAGAATTTTTCTCAGTTCCTGCTGCTGGCTAGGGTTTATTTTCAACTCTCTGTATTTTCTAGCAACCAGTCAAAGAATTTTTGGGTTCTTTGTTTCCGGCTAGGGTTTCTGGGCAGTGCCTAGGGTTTCCAAAAACCCTCCATCTATTTTTGACACCAATTGATATTCCTTTCAGGTCTATAAATTTTTGTTGCCTAGAGATTTTGCAAATTCGTCTAGGGTTTTGGCCCTTTGTTTCAAGGCGATTTTTTTTTCGATTGCAAATTATTCGTGGGTTTGTCGCAAAGAAACGCGAATAGCCCAAAACCACCGAGTTTGGGCGATTTCCAAGTCGAGTCATGCTCGTCGAGTCCAGTGGACTTGGACTTGGACTCAGACGAGTCTAGGTCAAAAAATCGCCCAAAATCGCCGAGTTTGGCAAGTCCCAACTCCCAAACTCAACCGGCGGCATGTAACTTTAAGTTAAAACTTAAAAAGAACACAACTTCTATTATGTTTTGAATTGATTTTTTTGGTTTATATTATGCTTTGAACCTAAAAGTGAACTTCATTTCATTCATTTGGCAAAATAGGAGGAGAAAGGTGGGTTGTGAGGAGAAACAATAGAAAAATAACACCCGACACCTGTATAAAATAATAAAAGTCTTTTGGCCTTGCGGGGCGTTGCCCCTCGACCTTGCCCTGTGTTGCGACAGGGAGCGTTCCAGGGGCGCTGCCCCTTGACCCCAGCTTAAAATTAGGGGGGAAATTGCACCGATAAAAGTAGGGAAATTTAACCTCCAAGTCTGATTAGGCTCCAATTCCATGTAACATATACTTTCATTTGGTGCATCAAGAGTTCGAAAGGAAGAGTTTGCATCTCATTTGATCATATGATGACATGGATTTTTCAATCCATGAGTTTTGTAATATTGTATACATTTGACAATATTTATATATCTATGTTGTTATTTCCTTCAGCTACAATTTGCGTTTATGCTTATGTGATTGATGTATACTTGTGTATGTAATCAAATTAGCTTCTATTTGATGATGTTATTGTGTCTTTAAGGTGTATTTAATAAAGGGTGCATGAAACAAGAATTAAATCTTTAAAAATCTCTAAATTTCTTGAATTTTTCACTTTTCTGAGTCCAGCCAAGTTTTCCCGAGTCCGAGTCCCATTTCTTTGGTTTGTCTGTCTATCGAGATCTCTTTTGGGTTGCTTTCAAATTTTTTGGGGTCTTCCGAAAAAATTTATGCCTCAAAAACCGTGCTAGAGTTTCAGTTTCTGCCTTAGAATTCAACTTGCAGAATTAAAAAAAAAAACACCCTGTTTTCATCTCCTGGTTTTCGTGCATTGCAATTCGTGCTTTCAACAATTCGTCCTCGAGGTACATGATGGCATCTCTTACAAACATTATGCTCGAAAGTAGCCAAAAATTCAACGGCCACAACTACAACACCTGGAAGCAGCGCATATTGACAATTTTTGAGTACCGATGTCTTGATGCAGTTGTTTTGGGCACGTCTCAACATCCAACTACTGCCGGAAAAGATCAGGGAAAATGGGATGAGCGCAACCGGGAAGCAGTCATGCTCGTTAAACTCCTTGTCACCAATGAGCAGCTACCTCAGGTACCATCCAGAAAAACTGCAAAGGAGATATGGGATCATTTGAAGAGTCTTCATGAAACCTCTGACAAGAGCAAAGCATTCTTTTTGAAGAACATGCTCTTTTCGATTATGATGAACGAGAGGACACCTCTGCAGGATCACTTGACATGAAGTTTCTTGATCTTTGTAACAAGCTTTTATAGCAAGATCGGTGGCGACAGCAGTTTGGAAGTAGTACCCATTCCACCTCCACCGAGCAAGCGTTCTCTGCCATATCTTTTGCTAAGAACAAAGGGAAGGCTCAATCTCTCAGTCGAAAGGCTTTTGTTCTTCTCAAGACAACAAGAAGAACATTCAGTGCAATTATTGTCATAATTTTGGTCACATGAAGATTGATTGTCGAATTCGACTGGCTTCTGAACAAAAGAAGCAGGGAGGGTCTCAACCAAAAAAAAATGTCGCAAAGCACTTTGAGTAGACAAAATCTGCTTTCTAACGAACAGCAGATCCAGTACACTCTTTTGCCTGGTATATCGATTTAGGGGCTTCGTGGCATTTTACTCATCATCAGGATTGATTCACGGAATTTGAACCATTCTTGGATTCAGTAATCTTTGGAGGAGGAGAAGAGTACACAGTTGCTGGTAAGGGAACCGTCCAAATTCACTCAGGAGGTAGAAATTTAATTTTTCTTGATGTCTGCTATGTTCCAGGCATGGAACATAATCTCCTCTCCATCATCAAGATCATAAGGCATTCTCCTCAATTAGATGTTATCTTCAATTCGTCCACCTGCAGCATTGATGATAGGGAGACTTGTACTACAATCGCTATGGGACTTGAGGATCATGGTTTGTATAGACTTGCTGATTCCAGCAATTCTCGGGAGTACGCTCTGGCTACTAAGAATCCATCCATCAAAACACTTTGGCATCAGCGTTATGGGCACTTAAACGTGCACTATCTCTCTCAGTTATCTCGAGATGGTTTGGTTGCTGGTCTACCTGATATCCAACCTCAAAATCATGGAGTATGTGGAGCCTGTCGAGCTAGGAAGCAGCATAGGACACCATTCTCGGATCGGGATTCTTGGCAAGCCTCCAAGGTCCTTTGATTGGTTCACGCTGATGTATGTGGGCCAATGAACACTCCATCTGTTACTCGGTCTAGGTACTTTTTATCATTTGTTGATGATTTCAGTCGAAAAATGTGGGTGTATTTTCTCAAGAATAAATCAGATAAGTTCAGTACATTTCAGCATTTTAAGGCCTTAGTTGAGAAAGAATTTGGTTCTCAGATTGTCACTCTAAGGTCAAATAATGGGGGTTCGTTTTGTTCCACTGACTTCTCTACATTTTGTGCTACACATGGCATTCAGTGCCAGCTCACCACACCATACACCCCTCAGCAGAATGGTGTCGTTGAACATAAAATCGCACCATTACTGAAATGGCTCGATCTATGTTGGAGCATCGCAATGTTCCTAAGAAATACTGGGCTGAATTAGTTTACTCTGCAATCTACCTCCTGAATCGGTCAACTATACATGTCGTTAGGAAGATGACTCCTGAAGAAGCCTGGTCAGGACGCAAGCCTAAAGTGAGCCATTTGAAAGTCTTCGGTTCTACTGCTCATGTATGGATTCCAGACGCCAAGCATGCTAAGATGGATTCAAAGAGCCAAACACTTATGTTTACTAGTTACATCGACAACCACATGGCCTACAGGTTGATTGATGTGGAGACAAATCGTCTCATTTTTAGTCGTGATGTTGTGGTTGATGAGACTACTGGTCCATTTATGCCTTCAACTACTCCTAGTCCTATGACTCAATCTGTGAAGACTTCTGATGTTGGTATTCATCTTCCTCTTGGTTCCCATGATGGGAGGGCTTCAGAGCATTCTGACTCTGAAGATGAGGAATCTACCGATCCAGCACCACCTGATCTTTCACAGGATTCGCATCTCGATGACTTTGTTCCAGAAACTCCAAAGGATGTTGTTCCTCCAATGCCAAATGTTGGTACTTCTACCCTCTGGCCTCAATGGTGGGCCAAGACAATAGGAGATCTTCGTGATGATGAGCTTCTTGAGGATAGATTAGTTCGCCGAAAGAGAAAGTAGCAGAATACAGTCAACTTTGCACTTATGGCCAACATCCACAGCATCCATGAGCCCCGGACATATTTCAAGGCTAAAGGCATTCCTAAGTGGGAAAAGGCTATGGAGACAGAATACCTTAGTCTTTTGAAGAACAATACTTGGGTTCTTTCTAATATGCCTCCTGGAAAGAAACCTATCAGTTGTAAATGGGTTTATAAAGTCAAGTATCATGCAGATGGTACTTTGGATAAGTAAAGGCCAGACTGGTTGCTCGGGGATTTACACAACAGGAGGGCATTGACTATGAGGAGACTTTTTCTCCTACTGCCAAGATGAGCACAATTCATCTTCTTCTCGCCATTGTAGCTCAGTTTGGATGGAAACTTCACTAAATGGATGTTAAGAGTGCATTCCTCAACAGTGAGTTGCAGGAAGAAGTTTATATGACTCACCCTCCTGGCTTCAAGGTTCCTAATAAGGAACATCAAGTTCGCAGATTGGTAAAAGCTCTCTATGGCCTAAAGCAAGCCCCTCGGGCTTGGTACATCAAGATTGATCAGTATTTAGTTGAACATGGTTTTCAGCGTGGTCCCTCTGACACTAATTTGTATGTCAAACTCTCCCATGATATTCTTTTTCTTGTTGTCTACACGGATGACTTGATCATTACTGGCAATTCAGCACATTTGATTACAACCATCAAACAAGACTTGTGCCAAGATTTTGACAAGACAGATTTGGGGCTTCTCCATTATTGCTTAGGTATCGAAGTGTGGCAGACTGATGACAATATCTTTATTTCACAGTCCAAGTATGTCCACAATTTGCTTGACAAGTTTCGAATGCAGGATTGTAAACCTATTTCCACACCTATGGAGAAAGGGCTGAAGTTATCAGCCAAGTCTGATTCACCTGCAGTAGATGAAACCAAATTCAAGCAACTAGTAGGCAGCCTCATCTACCTCACCGCCACTAGACCTAACATCAATTTTGTTGTCAGCTACATCTCTCGCTTCATGATGGCCCCAAAAGTTGATCATTGGATTGCAGTGAAGCAAGTGCTACGATATGTAAAAGGCACTTCAGACTATGGCATTCTATATAGTAGGTGCAACGATCCAAAGCTGATTGGTTATAATGACTCAGATTAAGCAAGATCAATGGATGACAAAAAATCCACTTCTGGGTATGTATTTAGTTTGGGTATAGGTGTTGTCACTCGAAGCAGCAAGAAGCAACAGGTCGTGGCTCTTTCCTCGACCAAAACCGAATATCAGGGAACAGTCAAGGCCGCATGTGAGACAATTTGGCTTCGGAGGATGCTCTCTAACATGCAAATGCCCCAAGCAGGTTCTCCTCCCTTGTATGCAGATAATCAAGGGGTGCTCAAACTGGCCAAAAATCCGATCTTCCATGAACGTACCAGGCATGTTGAGCTTCATTGTCACTACATTTGCAAGCTAGAAGAAGACAAATCAATTCAGTTGCAGTATGTTCCCACAACGGATCAGACTGCAGATAGTCTCACCAAGTCTCTGAGCTCGGATAAGTTTGTAAAATTCAAGGGGCAACTTGGTGTTTTTGATAGATTGACCATTAACAGAGGGCGTTAGAATAATATTTCTTTATATTGTTTAATGGTCAATTATATTGTAATTAGTTGGTCTGCAATAAACAGTAATTAGAGGTAGTTAGAAACTTAAATATCTACAGTAATTTGTAATCCCTATAATTGTAACCTCTTTTTTGTTAATAGATTAACTAGTTCTTTCCCGAACACACACTCCCATCACCCTTTGCAATCAAAGCATTAATTTTTCTTTCGAAGTTCTTGTCGAGCGCTTTGAGATAGAAATATTCTTTCACACCCATCCTTTCCATAGAAATGCTTATCCTTTGATGTCTCCTTTCTAGAGTGATCCTTTTCCTTTGTTTTAGTGGTATTGAGCTGCGTGGCTTTTAGGATTACCTCTTGGAGTGTAGTAGGGTCAAAGGCACTTACTAGGCCATAGATGGTATCCAAGTACCATGACTAGGTAAATAGGTAGGTGAGCCTTTCCTTGAATATTCCAAGTACCATGACTGCTAGTCTTTGGAACTATGTCACATAATCTTCAAGGGTCCCTTCTTGCCTTATTCTTCTTAACTCTTTAAAGTATCTTTGGGGATGGTTTTGGTCAAACCTCTCAATGAGTGTTTTCTTGAAGGCATCATAGGTCTCTATGCTTCGATGGTTTTGGGTGATTAAGCCATGGTACCACCAATCATGAGTGACCCCTTCTAGATGGAATATGGCAAATGTAATGGCATCTTCCTCTAACATGGGGCTAAGGGACAAGTAGGTCTCTACTTTTTGGATCCATTCATGGGTCGCAAAATTTCCCGACCTATCAAAGTTAGGGATGGTCAATTTTCCTACTTTGTGTTGTAAATCTTGATTAGTTTGATTCTTCCCCCTTCTGTGAATACTCTTTGTTTTGGCCTCATAATATATCGTGAAGGGGATGCTCCTCGTGACTTCCCTGTCAAGCCTTGCATATGCTTCGACAAGTTCATTCAGATTAGGATTGGGCGTGTTAATCTCCTCATCTTCCCTTGATGGCCTTTCCCTAGTTAAGAAGGGAGGTCAAGTTGTTTCTAGGGTTGATCTTGTAGTTCTATTGTCATTTTCAGATTGCCTAGGACTGACATCTCTCTCATTTCTTTGGTTAGGTTTAAAAGTATTCATAGTGGTGTTTATATTCTCTAGGGTTTGAAGAAGGGGTTGAGTTGTTCGTTCATTTTTCTCCATAAAAGCCCTCAATTCATGTTCCATTTGTTCCCCCCTATTGTTGTCTTCGTTTGCAATTTTCTTCTTTTCCTTTTCTAGATCCCTTAAAGCCCTTTGACTAAGTGGCATCAACTATTGTTCAGCCCTCAGTTTGGCAAGAACGATGCTCTAATACCACTTGGAATGTCCCCTTTTGTAAATGCCCTAGTTTTTACCCTAAAATACAATTCCTAGTAAAACAAGAAATGGAGTGCAATTAGGGATATCATTTACCAACTTGAATTGCTGAACAAGATAGATCCTAGATGAGATCCCAATCATGTTAGATAATCATTGAAAAATACAATACACAATATAAATTATTACTACTAAGGTTAGAGCACATATATTCACAACCATCTTAATAATATAATATCTATAATTTATTATTTGGGGTTCCACCATAACGGCCCAGTTAAGGGGAAATGATAGGGTGCTCGAAGCAACTCTCTACCCTAGGCCCAAGAGCAGATATATCATCCCTCTTGGCCTCATGTGGCCTTCCACCATCCATCCTTCATGAGGTGATGTACCTAGTGAGGACACTTGTATTTGCTCTCCCTACTCATGCCTCCTTATTTGCCATCTATGATTGAGATCCCTTTAGATTCATTCCAATAATCAACCCTTGTTGAGGTTGGTGGGGAAGTCACAATAGGGTGTCCGGAGTGTCCTTCCCTTCTAAGCCCAAGGGCGGGGCACTCCTTGCATCCCCTTGGCCTCATGGGACTATCAATCACCACCATGAGGTGGTGTTCCTAGAAGAGGATCTCATTACAATTTCTCCTTCCTTGTACTCCTTTCCTAACCTCCTCATGGTTGGTTGCAGCAAATTGACAGACAGATTGGAAATCTAGTCATTTCACATAATTGCCTATATCAATTTATTAAGGATTATTCATTAAATACATCGTTACACATATATTAAAGCCCATACATCAAGCATACATAACACACATATTTATGCATACCATAATTGAATAGTAATGCTACAGCCTGCAATAAACAATGATTTACTGATCTGATTGCTCATATATATGTTAGGGGTCGATCTGCTCTTGTAGGTGCTGCTGCTTGATCGATCTACGCTCCTTGGATTTTTACCTTTCTCCTATTTGATGCCCCTTCTCTAATGGGAGACTCTCCTTTTATATCCATGTAGGGGTGTGACTTTACCAAGGGTCTTCTTATTCTCGAAAGGAGATGTCTCTTCCAACTGATTGCAGCCCTAAACAGTACTCAGTCAGCCTTGAAGAATTTATTATTGGAATATTACTTAATTCCTTAGCATAGTCGGCCGTTGTATGATATTTATAATTTACCAATAATTATTTATTCTTCTGGGCTTAGTCAGCCCTCTTCTACTAACAATTTTTATTATTATTTCTATTCCTAATGTTAGTCGGCCCAGGTTTGGCTGTTATTTAAGGCTGCACTGCATATTTATTTAAATTGTTGCATTAGTTAACCTGACGCCCTTTGTTCCAGATGATCGCTGCCTTCTTGGTTTAAAATTTGTGATGTCTTATAAATAAGACAAATTTTCCTGTTGATTAGAATAAGGTTTATATTGCTTCTTAGGACCTGCAAGCCATAAAGTCATTTCAAATAAAATTCATCAAATTTTCCTTGAAACCTACACCCAAGCCCGAACCCTAATGGCTAATGGGCCCCACCCAAGCCCCACAAACCCTATAAAACACCCTTAAATCCTCATCTTAACTCAAACACAAATCAACATGCTAATAGTGTGAGTGTGAAAGTGAATGAATGAGTGAAGTGTTGCAAGTGCAAGAGGATTGAAGAGGAGCAAGAAGAAGAAGAAGGGAATCTACGCCAAGTTGCAAGGATTTTTCAAGCAAGAGGTAGGATTCTATGAATTTTTCTATTTATTTTTTAATTAGTTGCATATTCATAGGCATGGCTGCAAATTCATATTGTCATCAACATTGAAATTTGAAAATCAAAAAAATCATATCCTAAATTGCAAATTTCAATTCTAATTTTTAAATTTTGAATAATTATTGGTTTAATTTTAAATTTTAAATTTTGCAAAAAAAATGAAATTTTAATTATAAAACAAGCTGTCATATTTTTTAATTTTTTATTTATAGTTTATAAATTGAAATTACTTTTATTAG
The DNA here is from genome assembly GCF_030272615.1 of Cryptomeria japonica. Classification (NCBI taxonomy): domain Eukaryota; kingdom Viridiplantae; phylum Streptophyta; class Pinopsida; order Cupressales; family Cupressaceae; genus Cryptomeria; species Cryptomeria japonica. The sequence continues at coordinate 848,271,175 of NC_081411.1, forward strand.
TTTATAAAATTAGATATGTTCAATTTTTTTTATTTTGTCAAACTAGGATTAAACTTTTGTGTATTGAATAATTATTAGTTTAATTTTAAATTTTAAATTTTGCAAAAAAAATTAAATTTTAATTATAAAACAAGCTGTCATATTTTTAATTTTTTTATTTATAGTTTACAAATTGAAATTACTTTTATTAGTTTATAAAATTATATGTTCAATTTTTTTTATTTTCATTAGTGGCTTCTAGATTAGATTGTGTAAAAAAATTTTACCATCAAATTGTAAAAAATTTCTTACACAATCTAATCCAGAAGCCACTAATGAATTGTACATGGATTGTGGAAATCTGATAGCTTTGGTTTTTTTATTTTGTCAAACTAGGATTAAACTTTTGTGTATCCTTTGCTTATGCGCTTTGTGTGACTTGAAGTAAGAAAAACAAAAACAAAATCTTTGTGTCTTAATCCTTGCAACTTGGCATGGACCATCATATGTGTTAATGGAGCAAATGGAGGCATGATGAGAACCAAAATTGTGAACCGCAATCTTGGATAAGAACTATTCCAAGATAAGTGTGTTAATAGAGCAAATGAAGGCATGTTGTGTGGCAAGTGGATGCTGTATAATCATGGATGGGTGGATGGACATTAGGCATCGTCCACTCATCAATATCATGGTTACATGTTGAAAGGGCCCATATTTTTTTAAGGCAAGTGATTGTTTAGGGCATCGCAAGAATGCCGAGTTTTAGTTTCAAATCCTCAAGGATTCTATTGAGGAGGTTGGGCCACAAAATGTGGTCTAAATAGTGACAAATTTGGCCTATGTGTGCAAAGTTGCAAGGAAATAAATTGAGGCAGCTTATGATATTTGGTGGGCTCCTTGTTGTGTGCATGCCATGAATAATGCACTCAAGGACATGGGAAACATTGATTGGATCAAAGCAGCGGTCGATGATGTTAGAGATGTGCAGATGTTTATCCACAACCACCACCTCACATGCACTCTTTAGGACCTTATCTAAGAAGAAATTCTTGAAACCTATTGAGACTAGATATGCATCCTATTTCATTCTTTTGGAAAGAATACTTGAGTTGCAAAAGGCAATGCGGCTAATGGATATGACAGAAGAATGGAATCGATGACCCAAGTCCAAGACAAAGCAAGGGAAGAGGGTGAAGGATGCAGTGAAGAGTGATGTTTTTTGGGGTGACGCAAAATATATAGTCTCCATCATTACTCCAGTATTCCAGGTCATTGGATATGGAGATGCCAATGCACCTTGCCTTGAAGAGGTGTATGGGTGCACCACTTCTATACTAGACCAAATGAAGGTTGTCGTGCAAGAGGACCCTCCCTTAGAATATTACAATGAGCACATTCAGCCAATCATTCATTAGAGATGGGAGAAGCTCAACACTCCCTTGCACATGGCTGCCTATGCATTGAACCCCGAGTGGTATGTGCAAAGGCTTGGTAGAGTTACACCCATACAAGATGCCAAGGTGAAGGGAGGGTTCATGAGGGCCACCCAAAAGATGTATGATCCTATAGAAGCTGATATCATTCATACTGAGTGGACAAAATTTGCCACTCTTAGGGGTTAATTTGAGGAGGCCAAGATGGATAGGGCAACTATGGCATAGGAGGACCCAATTTTGTGGTGGACTATGCATGGACCAAATTCTTCAACTACCTCTCTATCCATTCATTTGCTATCTCAAGTTTCTAGTTCTTTAGTTGCTGAGGGGAACTGATCTACTTATAGACCCATCCACTCTTTTAAGAGGAATAGGCTTACCTGTAGGACAACAAAGAAGCTTGTGGCTATACATAGTGCATTGCGTCTCATCGACTGCAACACACTTTTGTACAAAGAGGGCCCAGCAGCATGGTGGGATGTAGAGCTAGAGGAGCCAGCCAAACCAGCCAATGAGATCTGAGAGGAAAGAGCTCAAAAAATGGGTATAAGTATTCAGTGAAACCAATGGACGAAAGCTGCTAAAGTTGTGGGATGTAGACCCAAAGCAAACTGACTTGGAATTTTCTGTTGCCACGCAATCTTCACTTTTGAGAAGTTGGATAGCCAACATACTTTTACTGCAAGTGGCATTCAAGTTGCATGTGGTTCTTCTAATCTATCTGCATCATCTAACATTAATGATGATGATAATGTTGGTCCTCATGATCTGAGAACATATAAAGGCTAGATTAGCTTATCATACTGATCTTTGGGGATCTAAAATCTTGACTATGTCAAAAGCTCACTCGGATAAATTAACATAAAATTGCTGACTTTGATTTTTAAAAACTTTAGAATTAACAATTGTTATTGAACATAATTTTCAAATATTTTCCAACATGGACATGATACGTAACAATTCTGTTGCATTACACGCTTATAATTTCAATTTTTAAAATTCACAAGCATCAGTTTACTTTAAGTAACTACGAGTCAAGTAAAGACTTCATTGATCAGTTCTTTTGTATTTGAATCTCGATTTGCATAATGACAGAAAATCATCGATCAATGGATTCCTGTATCATTAAAAGATTTTTTGAAAAAAAATTCACAGATTTAGTCATTTCCTTTAGTCTCTAATGAAAACTATATTACTTATTATCATTTCAAACCACACAAGCTTTCAAAACAATACCAGAATACATAAGACCATGATTGTTTGCTGCCCGATAAAAAGGTCGTGTCTTTCCCTGCAGAGCAAAAATCTGAAGTTCATTCCATGCGATTTCTCTTTGTTGCTGTGTCACTTTGCCTGTTTTAACCAGCTGCACAAAATTGCAGATTCAGAAAAGATAACACTTGAAATTAAAAAAATAAAAATAAAGATAAACAATGTATCCTTGTAGTCGAGTTTTATATATGCAAATTGAAGCCTTTTGGTGCAACAACAAAACATTCAGCTTTCCACTGTAATGCCATTTTCCTAACAGGATTTTTGGAAGTACTATCTCAAGAATAATTTAAGATACTACTGACACGAGCAATTGGAGAGATAGGCTATTCGCTCCATTATGAATTGATAATGGAGTTCTTCAGAGAACTGGCCCCTATAACATGTGCACGTACACATTATAAAAAAGTTACCTCACTAAAGAGAAAATAAGATGGTCGAGGGATCCGAGAAAGGTTGTTAGCACGATCCACAGCCACCAATCCAAACTTGGGACCATACCCATCTGCCCATTCCCAATTGTCAGATATTGTCCAGAATACATAGCCAAGAACAGGAACACCCTGAAATATGTCAAGAGTAAGTCCCAACATGTATGCAATAGCTTCTTGGTGTCAACTTTCAAGCAACCTTAGGTATAAAGAATAAAATAAATTCCTTGTGTTCATTAGAACCTTGTCCATGGCTGCACGCACAGCCAAAAGATGTTCTATAATGTAAGGTCGACGAATTAAATCAGTTGTATCAGAAACACCATTCTCTGTAATGATAAAAGGAAGATTCAAATGTCTATATCTCTCATGAAATTTAAGCAGCATCCTATACAAGCCATCTGGATAAACACCTCGCCCAGATTCACTATATTCATCATTCTCCACCAGCTTCAAGCCTGGTGCTGAAATCACTTCCTGAAAAGTAATGAAACATTGAAAAGACATGGAAAAATAAAGTGGATTTGTAGTCCTAAAATGATCAAACCTAAATTTAATTCTTTGATATTGTATCATATTATAGCTACAAGCAACTAGAATCTATCAAGAACATAGGAAAACCCCATGACCCACAGTTCAATATGCTGTTAAATAAAAGCTAAAAGCAAGCAAATTGTTTCAGGGATCAGGAAAGACCTGGCCATAATAGTTTATACCAATAAAATCAAGCTTGTCACAGATGCTATCCACATATGGAAAGAGAGTCATATTATTACTCAAAGCAACTGCTGAAAGATCAAAAAGCCCATAAGGTCGCATGAATGAAGCATGATGTGCTATACCAACTCTTGCTCCCAACGATGCACTCTTGCTGTCAATATCAATATCAGAAATCCTTTCAGAAGCTACCCGAGAAAAACTTTAATTACATTTATAATGAAGAAAAATGGACAATAAACCTTCTTTATACACCAGGAAAAAAAAACAGAAAATGAGCACTCGCAAAATGAAATGAATAAGTAACACTTTGGAGCTACTCTAGTCTTCCCTGTGACCCACGTGTGTGTCTTTTCAAGCTGCAAGTGTGTATATAGCAGTAGGAGAGAGATACCAAAACTCATGGATATGATCAAAAGCTTCTGAATGGGCCACAGCCATCCAGTGCATAACTTGACTAAAAACTCCCGTAGGCATGGCAGCAGTGGCAACCTCAATCAAATCAGGGTGACCTCCAGGCCAGGCTCCAGCACAGTAAGTCAACATTGCAAACACATGTGGCTCATTAAATGTTATCCAGTAGTCAACTAAACCAGCAAAGTTTTCAACTGCTAGCCTGCATTTACAGAATTCATAATAATAGTAACCTGTAAGTTAAGCAGATAGACTAACTCTTTACCAAATTTAAAATATTGAACAGATGAAATTCACCTTATGCATTCAACTAACTATGTTTGAATCAATATTATTGATGGCATTTCAAGCTGAATCAAGATATTCTCAAAAGAATAAAGACTGACGACTATAGACTTAGTTCAACCGAATAAGCAACGATGTCTATCATCAAAAATATTATATTAAGCTTTTCCTCCAATTCACATAAAAAATAATAGAGAAGCAACCATTTTACAGTTACAAACACATCAAAGATTGAGTAATTATACCTTTATATTGAATATTCATATGCTGGTAGTTTGCATTGAGAAACCACCCTAGCAAGGCCCAAGCTTTCGTTGTAAGCTCGTGTTACTATGGTTTTAAAAGTGATCAAATATTATATAAATGTTAAAGTGCCACGGGAACATTTTAAATAAATTTAGGGTAATTGGTGTTCATTTACAGGGTACAAGAGCTTGTAGAAAGAAATCAAGAAACGAACTTATATCAATGTACGTGGATGACCAAAATCATTCTAGCTAAAGTCCAGTGAGCCAGTCTGGGGTAAAATACAGAATTAAAAATGCCTATCCAATACTCTTTCTTATATCCTACCCAGTCAACAGTTTACTCTAATTGTGAATGGGAGATGAGGGTTAGGTGCTCCAGTTCATGGAATAGCAAATGTTGATCGAAGCTCACAAACTATTATAGAAAAGGTAGGGGAGTCCTGTTCCCACCAACCCCATACCTATTGGTGAAGCTCCGCCCTGCCCCCCTTGATAATAGTAATAGTAAAGTAAATCTATCTTGTGCCCTACCTATATATGATATCTCTGGTGGAAGGAGGTTCAATTTGGGCATTATAGTCCACCAACTGCACACAGTAAAGGAAAGCCCTACCTTTATCTGGTAGTTCACCGTGCCCCTCTCCCCCACTGCTCACTATGTTATAAAGAGGTAGGGGGTAGCCCCTACTATAGACAGCTAAGGGTGGACTAAATAGAGATATAAGAACCAAAAGGTATGCAAGGGAAAGATGGATCAACAATTAAACAGTTCTTGGAGACAAACTACACTTCTTGAATTAGCTTGTAGGAAAGCATCCAGGACTGCCACATCATTGGTTGCCCCTTCATTTACAAAATGAAGTGTGTCCTAGTAAAAGGCATTGTGTCCTTGAATAATTCAAACAAACGTAATCATGGGAGCATCAATCAAAAGCTATTATCATAAAAATGTATATGCGAGTGGGTCTGATTGCTTTTTTTCTTAGGAAGTAAATGGATTTCCTAATAGCCAGAATCTGATTCACTCAAAGTCACATTATTTAAAAGATGACAAGCATGTATCAGTTATCACAAATAACCAGTAATGATTTACAAATGAGACTTATGGGCTTATATATGTTGCATTAATTGTTCAATACAGAATAGCTCATTATTACGATCTTAAGTCAATGGGGAGAGACAACATCAATCTTGATTATGCTACAAAAGGGGTTTCATCCGATACAGGAAAAAATTAGTATATTGAGCATTCCAAATAATACGAATTATAATGTAGCTATAAATTATCTTTAATGGGAAAGAAAAAAATCCCATTCAAAGGACATATTTCTTCAAAAACAATCATATGATTAATACTTAGCCCTTCACTATTCTAATCAAGCATTATTATCAAACTATTGTTGCCTTCTTGAGAAATGCTATTTACGAACTCAATTTAATTTTTTATAAAATATTAACCTTGAGTGGAATTTGGTCAATCTCTCTTCCCCCTTGCAAATTGTTTTCAACCATTAATCATTTCTAGAAATGTCAATGGAGGAACAAGATCATGATGAGAAAATGTGAATTTCAATAGAAGAAGAAAGTATCTCATAGCAACAGATGTCGTAAAAAACAGATCTCCAAAATTCATGAAATTGGTTATAACTGCTTCTGGATTAGATTATGTGATGGTTTTTTGCATCAACATTTCAGATCACACTCCGTGATCCATCATCAGGATAATAGAGTACTAACGAAGACAAAAAAATTGTGTGATACAGAATTTTGTCTTTGTTAGCACTGTGTCACCCTGTTGATGCAAAATTTATGACACAATCTAATCCAGAAGCAGTTATGACCAACAGATACAGTTATTGAATAAAAATCTCATTATGAGCAGACAATGCACGAATAAATCAGAAGATTTTAAAAAAATAGAGTTTATCACACATAAATATTTCAACAGCAAGTCAACTATCGCTTTTGATTTTCAAACATGCATGTCGTTTACTTTTTTCTTTCACAAATCGGTTTTGAACTCTAGAGACTAGTAACAGAACCAATATACATGAAAACAAATGCTAGCCTACAGACATTCAAATCTCATCCAAGTCCCTCGAAACAACATGAACAGAAGCATAACACTCACTTGGTAAATTCCATGAAATAATTTACAGTCTTCTCAAGCCTCCAGCCTCCATATGCTGCAGCCCATGGTGGAAGAGAGTGATGGAACAATGTTAACATCACGCGCATGCCATAGGTATGAACTCTTTCTATAATCCATTTATAACGTTTCAAGGCATCCCAGTTCACCTGCAACGATTAGGAAGCTTGTCATGTCAAAATGGCTTATTACGCACAATCTTAGAGGTAAACATATACAAGCCTATTCAAGACTCAAAACTAATCCTTAATTAAAGCAAACAATGGTTAATCCATGGAATTGAGAGAGAATTTCTATACTAAAAGAATGGCTCAATTTACCCGCATTGTTATCTCCTTCTCTATGCAGTTATTTATGCCATTAGCTCTCTTTTCTTCTCTTAGTTAATTCCGATGTGTGTCAGACATTTCAACAAACTTATCCTACTTAAAAGAGAAAAGGACCCGATCCAATATCATCTATTAAACCTTGCAGTGCATTTATAGATTGTGAATGTATGCAGTGAACTAACACTTTGGCATTTAAAAACATGACCAGCATCTGCCCAAAAAAGGTCCAGTGCAATCTTGTAAATTATGTCGTACCGATTTGTCAATGCCGTCAACGGGTTCCGTGGGCATAATCCTGGTCCAATCCACTCCCATGCGGAAAACAGTTACACCTGTATCTTTCGCAAGCTGTAGTTCTGTATCTGGATCAGACCAGAAGCGCAATCGTTCTTCCCTGTTAAATCACAAACATTTTAATTTTTATACAATTGATGTTTCCAGTGCATAATTAAGTGATAACATTTCAGGAACCAGCTATGTTAATCTCGAGTTAATCTTAATGACACTTTTAGTGTCTGGATCAAAGGTTCATGTTTCTAGTACATCAGTGCATGATATCATTCAAGAATCAGCTACATTAATATAGGGTCGATCTTCATGACCCCATATTCCATGTATGGTCGTTCAGAAGAACCCTTCAGGCTTCTCTCATTCTTCATTTGGCTCTCATTGCAATAGGGTCAATCTTCATGACCCCATATTCCATGTATGGTCGTTCAGAAGAACCCTTCAGGCTTCTCTCATTCTTCATTTGGCTCTCATTGCATTTAAATGATTATCACTTGGGTTAAAGCACATGAAGTTAGAGGGAGATGCTACAAAGTTTCTCCTCCTGCCAGAGATACAGGCATTAACGCTGTCAACTGCCTGTACGGGTGGTCGCAAAGGTTAAGAACCTGTAGACACGTCAGGCACTCTATCCCCACAAATAGCATTTATACAATTGCCTCAAGGATTGGGACAGGGTTTTTAATCTCCTAACAAAGCAGGGGGCAGAGAGCTCCAACAACGGGAGAGCATTGGGCCGCAGGACAGAGACTTTTAGCATAGCTTTAGCTTGCTATCCTATTTGTAAAACCTTCATTGCGGAGCCCTTTAGCTCTTTATTCGTCGATGATAAGAAGTACTAGCTAGGCCGCTCAAATTCCACCATGTTCAAGCTTTGGGTATGACTACTTACGGATGACAGACATTGTGCCAGGCAGCAACGTTATGGCTTTCCTCCTCTTCTTCAGATAATTTGTTGATGTTTCTGATCAGGGCTTCCATGCCCACTTTCGAAAGCTTCTTCCTTTTGCCGGCAGCATCCGGTTGCAATGTTGACTGTTCAACACGGTCCGGTTCCTCTGTTGAAGATGGGTTCGAATCCTGTTTCTTGTTCTGGGCAAATTCAAGCCAGGCATCATGCAGATTGTCTTCAACGTGGGCAGGGGCAGTTGCCAAGCCAAAGAAGAAGCCCCCATCTTCTTCTGCAATGCAAAAAATAATTTCAAAATACATTGAGGAGAATACGTCTGCAATAGAAATTCAAAATATAATATCGAATTTAGAAAGAATATGTTTGAAGAGTAAGTAGTAAAGGGTGTTTAATTACCAGGCTTATGAATATCGAATGTAGCGAGAACCTCCTTTGATTCGTCTAAAGGATTGTCAATTGGGGAAAGATGTTTCTTGCGGTATCTCCTGAAAGCGAGAACATTTGCACCTACTGAAATCGTAGCCAGCAGACCCACAACATTCACCACTATGCTCACGATGCCCATTCCTCGCTTATCTTAATTCTGGACTGCAAATTTAGTCACGGGCACACAGTAAATCAAAAGGGAAGAAATAGTTTCAATTTCAAAAGGGACTTATCTCGATAACTAAAGTGTGGCGCCTAAAAATTCCATTCATCTCGGCCTGAATAGTGCTTCTGCTCCAGCTTGCTCTTCACCTTAACACGAGGAATGAAAAAGTTATATATCATAAATATCATGAATTTCAACTCCTGAGAGTTCCGTGTGACTTCAGCCATTCAGTTTGGATCGCAGGAAAAACTTGGCTTGTGGGACTACCCACGTTTTGTTTGCAAGTTTCACAGAGATTGCGTGTACAAATTTGTTTTGACATATCAGATTTGTTCCATCTGGGATTCAGAACTTAAAATTAAATACTGAAAAATTAGACTATTTTTTAAGCTTTGGCATTTAATATTTATCAACAAGTGTCTTTTTAACGATATAGTGTGTGTTTTTCAAGTATTATAATAATATAATTTGGTTTATCAAATATCTTGTCTGTAATAATTATTGTTAATTATTTAGTCCAACGAATATTTTATATTTTAATTAATTTTTTAATTAGCATATCTATTTTTAGAGAAATTTATTTAAATTACATCAAGAGATCTCTATTGAAGGAACATAATTTTTAACCTTAAATCTAATTGAAGCCTAACCTTAATTAAACTATAACCTTTATTGTATACATGACATGCCTTTGAAATAAAGTATTTATAGAATGAAAATGTAGAGGAGGGGATTTGTCACCTCCCAAGAAGATTAATCTTAGAGGATAAATTGATCTGCTGCTACCTCACTCGAACTGGCGCTAAGGTGAGCTAGGGGATAACAAAACTAATATTTATACTATAATGAAAGACAATTAAACGATATGAAGTGTGGAAACAATGGAATACAAGAATCTAAATTAATAGAGCAACATAAAACTCATAGTAGAATATATCACAGAGTTGGAAAGCTCTCGAGTTTGGGACGCTAGTGCAGCGCGCTGTCGTCTGCACGACCTGAAACCATAGAAGCGTTCTGAGAATCAACAGTAACTTCTCTCTATTGTGCGCAACCCGTTCACCACCTACACACACAGGGACGAGGGAAAATTGTTGAGCCTGCCTCAGTCAGACCCCCATCTAGGTATTTCCACCGCCATGGACAGCCAGATAGATAGATTGGAATAAAAGATAATTAGTAAATATGCAAATAGAAACTATACTTCGCTTAATAGAAGCAAACCCCTATTGCAAACAAGTAAATTGGAAAATTGGTAAGTTAAATGCACCTAGATGATAGATACATTCAAAGATAAGATCGATATATTGCATGCAATGATAAATTACAAATAAAAGATAAAGAGAAGACAAGGCGTGCAGCCAAACCCCCCTTTTTGAGATGTGAGTGTGACGAAGCTCGAGATATGTGCTTGTTGCAAGATCATCGTAAATAGAGATAGCTTGATAATATTGGTAGAGTGTTCAAGAGAGCATTGAAAGATCAATATGAAAGCCAAGAGAGACACCGAGAGAAGAATGAGAGCAAGAACCCCAAAAGGGAACCCTTCAAAATGAGCAAAGAAAGGTTTTAAACTCGGAAAGGAGCGCGGAGAGTCATTGCAGCTGAGAGTGAGCCAAGGGACACGCGTCGATAGGCGTTCAACTTACTACAAGATTTGAGATTCTGCAATTTATCGAGACGTTAGCACAGTGCGCTGCCATCCTACCAAAGATAGGCCCAAATGGGGTTTTGGGATAAACGAGGGTACTTTGTCTTTGGGACTCATGATGTCAAAATGATAGAATTTTGATCATGAGTTCATCATTAATGCACCAGGCGCCATGCATAAGTGTCATAAATGCACTGAGCGCAATTTAGGACACTACATTTTGCCCCCACTTTAGTGGACTGGTCAACTCAAGGGAACAGGCGCACTAAAGTAGTTTCAGAAGGATAAATTCATTAAGCCCATGCAGTGCAATAAATACTTAGCCCAAAAAGGATACTATAGAGGTTGTAGAGAGCGAGTCGGCGATCACGGACGATGCCCCCAAATCTCCACGAGAAACCACAGTATTCAATGTGATGAATTTCATACTGCAAAATGCAAAAGTTTGCCAGCACAAAAAACAAAGGAAACTATTTTAGTAAGAAGAATGCTTAAGAAGCGTTGATCCAGATGGGAAGGAAAAATGAGATGAAGGCGAGTGTATGCCCCTTGTGTTTTTCCCCCAACAAGGTGAGGAAAACAGGAAGGAAAACGAGCCAAAACTGTTCCAAAATGGTCAAGAAGAATTTTGGGCAAAAATTAGGCTATATACTCGAGAGCAAGCCCCGGGAAGGGTCATTTTCACTATTCACCGTGGACATTTGCGCTGAGATTTGAATAGAGTCTGAGAGAAAACGCCAAGCAGACGAGAGCACAGAGTGACTAGGATCGAGGAGTTTCAGACCGTAGTAGAGCAAGGCGATGAGCCCGAGCAGGTATGCCTCAAATCGCGCTCTTATTTGTCATTTTATGCATTTTTTTTAGCATTTCTAGGTTTAGTGCTACATAGGCGTCCAAGGGGCGCATCGGAGTCTGGGCGTCACGCGTTCATCTTAGATGCGCACTAGGGTCCTCTCAGGATGCTGGCATCCATAAGATGCATGAGTGTTGTAAGGAGGCACTAGTGTCTAGATCATATCATCGATGGAGACTAATGAGAAACTTTATCTATGTGCAGACATTTCCTGAGATGCGGGAGCATACATCGGGCCATCTACTACAAACTTTGTGGGCCCGAGTGGAGGAGTTGTCAGTGGCAGATAGATGACTCCTCAGGAGGGTAGGTCTATGTTGGATATTCCATCTGTTGGAGTTCCAGTTTCACGTCTTGATGTTGCGAACTCTCATGGAGAGATGGGACACAGATACAATGTCATTCCATTTGCCTACAGGGGAGATGACTGTGACATTGATCGACATCTATCACATCCTCCAACTACTCATCCGAGGGGAGAGAGTATCACCCACCACATTATCGATAGCAGCGCTTAGCATGCAACAGGAGTGGGCCCTCGGTCGGAGGGTTGATGGGACCGAACATGTGTTCCTGTGAGCGTTGGGCCAGGGTCAAGTCTCGATCCCCCTAGTATGGCGCATTATGATAGCGACAATAGCATGGTGAGTACTCACAGACGACCATGGTTTAGAGATGATTGTTGGGTTTGTGCACCTGATCCGAGAGATGGAGGAGCACAGGATAGTGTATTTATGGGGCCGAAGCATGTTCACCCATCTTTACTACGAGCTATCTTGGTACGTGCATCTTGAGTACCAGTCTCTCACGACATGCATGTTGCTACATGTCTAGATCTTTGAGCACATCACATGCACGTGGTTAGTTGGATTCCCAATACCGATGTTGCTAGATATGTCAAGGCCACATGGCTAACCACTACGGCGCGAGGAGTGGCGGACCTGTGACCTGATGTACTGGCGGGTCACCCTAGACCAGCTTGGGATCGAGGATGTGATTTGGCAGTCCTACCGGGAGATGGGGGTTTGGACCACAAATTGTACACACCTTCCTCGAATGCAACGTGATCGATTTTTGTTGGGGCACCAAGACCATATTGTGATGCCATACTATTGGCGACAATGTGTGCAGCAGTTCAAGTAGGTGCAAACTATCCCACTCGTCGCGCCTTCATACGTTTGTTCTGCCAAGAGTGTTGTATGACCATAGGACTTGCCTTGCCCCACCCTTGGAGATGTTTGGGACACCTTCGAGGGCAATGACGATGATGACATCGCTCCGCAGCTAGACATAGACGACATCGGAATCACCCCGAACTTTGCAGGCTTGTGGTGAAGCGTAGGTCTTGCATCAATTTTTTCACCAGATGCGGCACGAGGAGACATTGGAGCCTTAGGAGGGGACAATGACGACCATTCCTCCTCAAACAATGAGGGTGAGAGGACGACACAGAGACAACGGATGGGGATCCCTAGTCCAGAGAGACGAGTGCCTGCATCGAGGAGGCTCCCACCATCACTTGCTACACCACCATCTGCACCACCAACATGGCCATCAGCACCAGTGACCGCCATGAAGGGATCCTCGAGGAGGGCACTTTTGTGAGATCCTGACTAGGAGAGGGATGATCCTGATATGTATGGTGATTTTAATTTGCGTGCTTTAGTCGGTCTCATACATGCTTTCATATATGTATATACATGTAGATATTTTGATATAATGGATGTTGATAGAGAAATGTTTTGTGTTTACAGAGGGCATTACCAAGTGGATGAGCTTCATCCATCAGGCACTCGCAGAGATTGTCCCCACTGTGCAGACCCGGGGGCCAGTGCTAGATGTCTACCAGCCTCTCCAAACTACAGGGAGACATGCTCATTTGTTCAAGCATGTAGCATGACTGTGGATAGTGTATGAGGAGGCCTAGGTGGAGCTGGTGCTGAGAGCAACGCAGCTAGCCACCATGATGAGGCAGAGAGACCAGACTTTGGTGGAGGTTCGCATTGTCCTCGGAGAGAGAGACCAGGTAGTGACGCGAGCTGAGAGTGCCGAGAGGGGCACGTGATGCTTTGCAAAGCCAAGTCAATGACCTTCGTCGGCTATTGGATGTTGCCCAATAAGGCGCAATTGGTCACCTTGACCACCCTTGAGTGCATCAGTTGATGTCAAACTTGGAGGCAGTGCATTAGAGAGACATTACGGCATGAGAGGAGCTGATGACATAGCGGGAGACCGTGGTAGAGTTGCGAGGAGAGTTGAGGGGCTTGCGATCGCGGAGCACCACTACGGCGAGATCGCAATCCACCTCAGTGAGACAACCTCCATGTCAATATCAGGATCCTCTAGAGCCCGTGACCTTATGGACCTGTCCACCATAGGGCTCATGAGATATTTTTGTAGAGATTCATCCATGGTTTTGATTTATCAGATGTATAGCATTATTTTTATGTATATATGAATGTATTTATGTATTTTAGATATACATATGCAAGCATCACATATTTTTGTAGTGATGTGATACATGTACATTGACAGTGACATTACACACACACACACACACACACACACACACACACACACACATATATGAGATTCATTGTTCGAATCTTATCTTGTGTTAATGGATGGATGTACTTTTTATCTTATATGATCATGACATACATGCTCATGTGGTGGATGATTTAGATTAGATATGCATCATGATTTTATTTACATATTATTGTGTATATGCATGATTAAATTCCATGATGAGTATTACATAGATGCTTCCAAGATACAGATAGAACATGTATACATACACAGACATGAATACGCATAGTCACTCCATAACACGTAGGCGAGTAAATGTCGTGTTGATGAAGATATATATACCATGGTGTGACCTTTACAGAGACCTGATTATCATGCATATGATACATACAACATGTTTTTTATGCATAATATCGACGCAGGTGTGCGACGTGGACAGGTTCTTTGAGGGGTGTACCATCCATATAGGATAAACCATAGGCACCCGAACCATAAACAGAGGTGACAATGTATGGACCCAACCAATTCAGACTAAATTTTCCTTGTTGGCCAGGTGGGGCATTGACATTTCTCTTATTCTCACAAAGAACCAGGTCACCTATATTGAAGGCTCGGGGTAGCACAATCTAGTTGTATTTCTTAGATAAATATTTTTGATAAGCTTGAAGATGTTGAAGGGCCTTTAAACGATGTTCATCTAATAACTCAAGTTGATTGAGACGAAGAGTATGATAAGAATCATCATCGATAATCCCTTTCAAGGAGATGCACAATGATGGAATTTCCAACTCAAGGGGCATGGTAGCATCAATGTCGTACACGAGGTTGTAAGGCGTTGTCTCGGCAGTCATATGAACACTCGTGCGATAGGCCCATAACGCATATACTAACCAAATATGCCAATCTTTGCCATGTTTGGTAATGGTCTTGCGCAAGATCTGTTCAATAGTTTTGTCAATTGCTTCTGCTTGACCATTTGATTGAGGATAATAAGGTGTAGAGAAACGATATTGGATATGAAACTTCTCGAGGAACTGCTTAACTTCTTTGTTCTTAAATGGTGTACCATTATCAGAAACAAGGGTAGAAAGTATGCCAAAATGAGAAACTATGTTATCTAAGATGAAGCAAAAAATCATGTCAGCAGTGGTGGATCTCAATGGTATAGCTTCGACCCACTTCGTGAAATAATTTGTAGCAGTGATGACAAAGATATGACCCTTAGATGAAGGGGGATATATTTTTCCAATTATATTTAATCCCCATGTTTAAAAAGGCCATGGAGAAACTTGAGTTTGGAGCTCCTATGTGGGGAATCAAATTACTATGTTGTTGACATTGGGAGAATTTCTTGACAAAGGTAAAGGAATCATGTTCCATTGTTTTCCATTAATACGCCATGTGGATTAGTTTGTGAATCAAATATTTGCCCCCGAAGTGCCCACCTCTAGAGCCTGAATGGGTCTCCTAGAGGGCAAGGGGTATCTTGGCTTCTGTCAAGCAACACAAAAGAAGGGCATTATATGTTCTTCAATAAATAACATTAGATAAAAGAATATAGCGAGTAACCAACTTCTGAATTCACACACGCGAGCTTTTGTTGGCATCATCGGGAAAACTCCCAGTTTTTAGGTAATTATAGATATGTGCAAACCATTCTCCAGAATCGATATGAGCACATATGAAACTGTCAAATTGGGTTTGATCAGTCACGGTCGGAGAGTGGAGAACTTGTACTATGAATTGATATTCATCTTAACCAAAGTTCAGGTCTACAAGGGAAGCAGCGCTTGCTATTGCATCCGCATGATGGTTTCCTCTTTGTGTGATACCGTCGATCGTGTAAGAAGTGAAATACTTCAGTATGGTTGTGACCAAATCCTTATACTGAGATAATTTCAACTATATAGCATGATAAGTACTTGTAACCTGATTCATGATAAGATCAGAGTCTCCATGGATACAGATGTTTTTCACACCTATGGCAATCACAACACACAATCCCGCAATCAGGGATTCGTACTCAAGGATGTTATTAGTACAATGAAATTCTAAATGAAATGAGAGAGGGCTTGGTTTTCCTTTAGGTGAGACCAAGACCACACTTGCTCCTGAACCAATCTGACATCTCGATCCGTCAAAATACATGTCCCATACATATTCATGATCGATAACCAACACATCTTCACCAAGGAAAAGATCCAAGGTAGGAAAACATTTTTCAGATGGGGCATCGGCCAACTGATCAGTGATGACCTGCCCTTTGATTGACTTCTGAGTTATGAACTTCAGGTCAAACTTAGAAAGCAACATCACCCACTTAGCCAACCTTCCTGAAAGATCAGATTTGGAAAAGAGATTCTTAAGGATACAATTTTTAGTTATAACTCATGTTTCTTCGTGGAGGATGTAATGTCTTAACTTTTGCATCGCAAAAATGAGAGCTAGACATTGCTTTTCCATAGTAGAATATCGAGTCTCATACTCTATCAAAGTGCGACCAATGTAATAGACTAATCTCTCTCGACCTTCATCATCACGTTGGGCTAACAAGGCTGCTAGAGCGTAAGACAAGGCAGAGATGTACAGAAAGAAAGGTCTATTAGACATAGCCAACATTAGAATGGGAGGATTAGCTAGGTAATTCTTAATAGAATCGAAAGCCTCCTGACACTCCTCGTTCCATTTGAAATGAACATCTTTCTTCAACAGTTGTTTGAAAGGGATGGTACGATTAGCCAATTGTGCCACAAACCTGTGAATGGCCTAAATCTTCCCTTGCAAACTAAGAAGTTGGGAGATGTTTCTAGGTGGAGGCATGTTCACAATTGCATCAATTTTATCAGTGTCTATCTCGATTCCTTGATGAGAGATAATGAATCCCAAAAGTTTCCTGGCGTCCACATCAAAAACACATTTAAGGGGATTCAGTCTCATCTTGTATAGTCGAATCCTTTCAAAGACCAACTAAAGATTTTTAATATGCATCTAGAGAGCGGTAAACTTTACCAAGATATCATCGGCATAATATTCCAAGATCTTATGGATGAAATCATGGAATATCAAGGTCATGGCTCATTGATAGGTTGCTCCTACATTTTTCAACCCAAATGACATAACAATATAGCAAAAGGTTCCCCAAAGAGTTGTGAAGGCAGTCTTATACTGATCATCTAAATTAATATGGATCTGGTTGTACCCGAGAAACCATCCATGAAAGAGAGCAAAGCATAACCTGTCGTTGAATCTACGATCATATATCAATGTTCGGGAGCGAAAAGTCATCCTTAAGGGAAGCTTTATTCAAGTCCCGAAAATCAATGTAGATGCGGATTTGACCATCAGGTTTGCTAATAGGGACAATGCTCAAAATCCAAGGCGAATTGTCAATAGGGCGGATAAAACCAAATTTCAAAAGCTTTTCTCTCTGCCTTGACTAATAAGGCCACCTTAGGATTCATCTTCTGAATTTTTTGTTTCACTGGTTTAGCATCAGGACTAAGTACAATATTATGAACCACAATTGACTCATCAATGCCTGGTATTTATTCATAAGACCAAGCAAATATGTCAGGGAATTGATGTAGAAGATCAGAGTATTCCTTAAATTCCTCAAAAGATAAACATTTCTCGACCTTAATGACTTTTTTAGAATTTTTATTACTCATAATGACGTCAGTAGTTTCACCCCTAAGGAGAGCACTATGGTCTTCTGGATGGGATGTGGATACACACTCCTCATTGTGAGACAAGGGTTCCCCCTGCTCAACAGACTCCCCAAAATACACTTGGGTATTCAAGCAAAAAGGGAATTGATTTTTGTGATGATAAGAGGGCAAATCATCATACGCGCCTAGAAATTCCTTCAAGGATTCTTCTGAAGGAAATAGGTCCAAGGGAATTTCATTGAGCAATGTAGTGCTATGGATGATTTTTGGATAAAAAAGATTAAGAGGAAGAGGTTCAACCGAAATCATGTTAACAGTTAACCATGGCTTCGTTTTCTGACCCATAGGGCGATATCTTAATCCGGTGTTGTGGTGACGAGGTTCAAGTTCCAAAGGAATATGAATGCCTTGTTTATTAGGTACACAACCTTTCCCATTGTAGCCAAGTTGTGAAACAAGCTTGTATCCAAGACCATATATATCATGCAATTCCTTGAATTGTGGAGGTTTTGTGTAGAAAAGGTGATCAACATGATAAGCATCACCTGGCTTTATAGACGCATTGTCATATTTTGTAGTCAAGATAAATGAAATCTTAGGAAACTTCAGATGGACGGGGTCAACCTTATATTCACCAACATGAGCATTAGTAAAATCTAAGGAACCTCAATCATCACCTAAGCATGCATTTTCCTTTGATGGAGAAGGTGATTTGACCAGAGAAGACTCAATAGAAGTAGATTCCGACGTTTGTACTTCAGGGAGATCCACCTTCGAGAAGTATTCTTTTAGAGAATCTTGCTCCTTAGGTGACTTCCCCTCCACGACATTATGCTTTCTCAGGACCTCCTCCTCCTTCTATTCTTCCTTTTTAGGATAGGAAACAGAGGTAGAAATTGTCACCGAAGAGGATAGAGTAGGTACATAATTTTGAAAGGAAGGCGCACCCGAGGCTTGACCCACTACTGCTATTTGACACAGGCACATAGCCTCAAGATTAGCCTTGATTGTAACAACTTGGTTGTTATCTACGAACTTCATCGATCCATAAAATGTAGATGACACGACTCCCAAAGCACGAAGCCATGGTCTGCCCAGAAGGACATTATAAGATAGAGGACTTGACATCACATGGACAAGGGTTGGGATAGTAATAGGTCTAACCTTCAAGGACAATATGACGGTCCCCATAGTGGTTTTACCACTGTTGTCAAATCCTAGAATAAACAAGGAAGAGGTTGCCAAAGAGTTTGGTTCCACCTTGATTTTTGGTAACAAATCCAGGCCACACACATTAAGTGCAGAGTTTGTACCAACAAGTGTTCATCTAATATCAACACCATTCACATGAACAATTATCATTAAAGGATCTACCAAATTTCTCACTTTCAAAGATGAAAGTTCATGGGGATAGAAATTAATATTCGGCGAATCCACATGAATATGATCCATCAATGCATTCACATCCACTGGTCTTGTGGAAGAAGGCAACAATTTTTTTTGCAAGGCTTCTTGTAGAATACCTTGATACACCGAAGCAGCTTAGAGCAAATCCTATAGTGAGATCTTAGTGGGAGTAACCTTAAGTTGCTCAATAAGATCGTAATCACTAGTTCGCTTATCTGCCGATGAAGGTGCTTTAGGAAGACTAGGTTGAGAAGGTGGTAAGGAAATTTGAGGTTGATCAAGAGTTTGTTTATTCTTCTGAGTATTACAAGTATGAGAAATGATATTGTAAGATGATTGTTTGGATTGTATAAACCTAGTATATAAGTCAGAAGCTTCTCCTTTAAAAGGTTTCCCATTAATGGTTTTAACCTTCTTCGAAGAAGGACTTGCTGGAGTTACATGAATGTAAGGTCTCTTAGGCCTTTGAGGAGCAGCGGAGACAACAATAATGTTCATAGATTTTTCATCTTTGAATGAGGATGTTGTAGAGGATGACTTTTCTTTTACATCTCTTTTGGAAAGAGGTGCCTCTAAGAAGTCATCTAAAACTTCATCCAGCATATTGAAGTCATCCTGAGAGAATGCTTTATCAAAAGCATCAAACTCTAAGAGAAAAAGATCTGACATCAGGTGTTCACGTAGGGTTCACCAAAATGTAGAGGAGGGGATTTCTCACCTTCCAAGATGATTAATCTCAGAGGACAAATCGATTCGCCGCTACCTCACTTGAACTAGCGCTAAGGTGAGCTAGGGGATAACAAAACTAATGTTTATACTAGAATGAAAAATAATTAAATGATATGAAGTGTGGAAACAATGGAATACACGAATCTGAATTAATAGAGTAACACAAAACTTAGAGTAGAATATACCACAAAGCTCGGAAAATCTCTGGTTTGGGATGCCAACACGCAACGTAGACGCCAGCGCGGTGCATTGTCGTCTGCGTGACCAGAAACCACATAAGTGTCCTGAGAATCAACAATAACTTTTCTCTATCATGTGGAACCTGTTCACCACATACACACACAGAGATGATGGAAAATTATTGGGGTTGTGTAGGGGCCTGCCTTAGTCAGACCCCCGTTTAGGTGTTTCCATTGCCACGAGCAACTAGATAGATAGATTGAAATAGAATATAATTGGTAAATATGCAAATAGAAACTATACTCCACTTAATGGAAGCAAACCCCTATTGCAAACAAGTAAATTGGTAAATGTTTTCACAAAAGTTCACCCACTTAATGAACAACCTTGATCATCAACCTTGTGCAACATGGAAACAGCCTCCCAAGTGTGGGATTTCCAGAAGTGAGGCTGAGTCTCTAGAGAAGGTCAACTTCCTATCAATCTGAGTGCAAGTGTTGGACCAACCCAACACAAAATAGATCCTAAACTACTAATTTTTGAGAGGGAAAAGGGAGAAGGAAGGGATCTTTGAAAGGGGAGAAATAAGGTTTGCACCTAGACTGAAATGGTGGTCTTCCCTATCTATAGCTGCACAAAACATCAATAAAACTACTCCAAAATTGTACAAGATTCTATTTAAATTAGTCACCTAAGTACGAGTGAAGGTTAGAATTCTATGATATGGGGAGAGCAACTGATTTGGCTCACAGTCAACATCCACAATAGGATCAACACAGTCACCTACAACCAAGGAAAACAAACAAGAATGCATTCAAGCAGAAAGGTAAACATTTACATAATCTATTCAAACTGAATAAAGGCAACAAGACTAATTTTATTAATGAAAAGGCAAGACAAATTTTACAAGTGCAGAGAAACATAGTTTTCTACAGAAGAAAAGAAAAGAAGATCCCCCCTGGAACAAGGGTACAAAATTGCCTTTGTAGTTCAGGCATAACTCAGGTTGAACTGTAGTTAGAAATCCTAACCCTAGTGATGCAGGAGCATCCCCGGTTCACATCAATCTTGCATCAACCAAAAACATTTTCCTTTTTGTTTTGTTTTTTGTTTGCAGTTTTCCTTTCTGTGTGTCACAGTTTTGGTTCACCGGATCCTGTGGAGTTGGATTCTACTTGAAGACTTGATCATCTTTCTTGCTTTCAGACCGCATTGCATTTGGATCACTTTTCGACAAGATATCGCTACCGGTTTCTATGACAGTCTCTTGTTACCGATTGTCCCTTTGTTACCGGTTGCCCGAGACCTATTTTGGTGATCTACCAGATCCCATTCTGAAGCTTGCGAAGCCTTGGGTATTGATTTCGATGTTCCTTGGCATGTGGCCAACCTTTTCCCGTGATCTACGTTTCATCATTTGGAATCTCTTGGAGGAGGCCAACCTTGTTATTTTCATGTTAGGTCTTGTTCTTCAGGTTTTGATCCCTTTTGGGCTGACTGGATCCTCTAGATCGATATATATATTTGTAATTATGCATTAGAATGTAATCAATTAGAATAAATCAGAGAATCAGATAGTTAGACTGTACATAGAAGATAGATCTTTCGATTCAAGGTCCCGGTTGTGACCTATTCTACGAGGCCTGTGAGCTGGTATGTTGTAACCCGATTGTAATCGGTTGGATGTAATCAAATTTCATGCAATTAATCAATCTATTTTGCATTGCCTCCATCATATCTTTGTGTTTTTGTTGTGTTTACTCTTGTTGATCAATCCAGATTGATCTCTTTGAGGTCCCTCCTCATCATTGACTGCTTCAAGTGGTATTTGAGAGAAGTTTCATTCTAGAGGTTGCGTGTCCTGAATTTTTTTGTTCTAGGGTGGCAGATTGCAGATCTAACCTGCAATTGCAGAGGACTAGCGTGAATCAATGGCGCGAAGAGGAACTAGGAATGGTGGAGTGCCTGGGAATGCAAACCCTATTGTGATGGAGATGTTGTGAGGAATAGAAGCCCACTTAGAAGTCGTAGAGACAGCCCAGAGAAGAGGACGACATGTTGAAGATGTAAGCGAAGATGAAGGAGAAGAAGCCCCAACAGAACAACTAAACCTACCGGTGGTTGATCTAGATGAAGAAAGGTTTTCAAGGGTTTTGAGTAGGGTGAACACTAAACCTCATTTTACCCCATCGGAATATGATGGGAAGTTAGATTCGAATGAATTGATGGATTGGATCTCAGAGATGGAGAAGTATTTCGATTTTGAAAACACTGCAGAAGAGAGGAACATGAAATATACATGTACCTGGTTGAAAGGTCATGCATCTCTTTGGTGGGAGCATTTGCAAGTTGATAGACAAAGAAGAGGTAAAGAAAAGATTAAGACATGGGATCAGATGATTGCTAAGTTGAAATCAAAGTTTGTGCTAGCGAATTATCAAGTGGATTTGTTCCAGAAGTTGCAGAATATGAGACAGAAGGAATCTAGTGTGAAGGAGTACATCGAAGCATTTTACAAGTTGAACATCATATCTAGACATGTTGATGATGAAGTCGAACAAATTGCAAGATATTTGAACGGATTGCAGATGTCTATACAAGATGAACTCAGTATGATCAAATTAGAGAGTGTTGAAGAGGCTTACCAGTATGCCCTAAACACTGAAGATAAATTGAACAAAAGACATGAGCAAAGATAGAGAGGTAGAGGTGGAAGGTTTACAAAAGGAATATTTCAAGGAGGAAGAGGATATACCGGAGGAAGAGGAACCAATACATATCAGAACAAGGATAAGGAAGTGAGCAAAGAAGGTAATTCATACTGGAAAGAAGATAGAAATTTCTACTGGAGGAGAGAACTAGATGGTTACCGAAATGAGAACTTTGGAAGACAAGACAAGAGGATATTTAGAGGAACTCGCTTGGAGGAGAAGGACACCGTGTATTTGAGTGTAAGAAGATAGAGGCTATCGGAAGAGCAGTAGTGGTGGAAGAGAACCCTATCGGATCAGACAATAAATCAGAAGATGGAGAACTGTTGATGATGAGGAGAGCTTTGTGTCATACTAGAAGAGATGAAGAGCCCTTGCAAAGGAATAATCTGTTCGAGACTAGATGTAAGGTATCCAGTAAGTGTTGCAAAGTTGTTATTATTAGTGGTAGTTCAGATAATCTTGTTTCAGAAGAGGTGGTGAATAAGTTGAAATTGGAGAGATTGAAACACCTTAAGCCTTATCAGATAGCATGGATTCAAGATGAACATAAGTTGTTAGTAAGTGAACAATGTTTGGTGAAATTGAAAATTGGGAATTATCATGATGAAGTTTTGTGTGATATTATGCCTATGGATATTTGTCATCTTTTGTTGGGTAGGCTTTGGCAGTTTGATAGACAGGCAATACATGACAGGAGGAAGAATACATGCACTATTGTGGCCAATGGGATGAAGCAAACCTTGTTACCTTTGGAGGAACCTTTGAAGAATGAAGTCTGTACGAATGCCATAATCTGTTTAGTAGATGGAAGGAAATTCATGGATGGACTGAGACATGAGAATGTGTTTTTTGCCTTAATTCCTAAGAAGACTGAGAGATCGGAACCGGAAGGAGAACACCCAGAAGAGATAAGAGATCCACTGACAGAATGTGAGGACATCATTTCAGATAATGTACCTGATGGATTGCCACCTATAAGAAGTATTAGTCATTGCATGGACTTGGTTCCCAAAGCTAGTTTTCCTAACAGAACTGCACACCAATTGACATGGGCAGAGAATGAAGAACTGAATAGACAAGTGCAAGAGTTGTTGAAGAAAGGTTTGATCAGGGAGAGTCTGAGCCCTTGTGTAGTACCAACAGTATTAGCACCTAATTAGAATGGAGAATGGAGGATGTGTACTGATTCAAGAGCAATAAACAAGATCACAGTGAAATACCAGTTTCCTTTGCCTAGGATAGATGACATAATGGATTGTTTGATTGGAGCAAAATACTTTACAAAGATAGATTTGAAGAGTGGATATCATCAGATTGGGATCAGAAAAGGTGATGAGTGGAAGACAACATTTAAGATAAATGAAGGACTATATGAATGGTTGGTGATGCCTTTTGGATTGACTAATGCACCGAGTACTTTCATGAGGATGATGAACGAGGCATTGAAGAAATTATTTGGTAAGTTTGTTATTGTGTCTTCTGATTTTTAGTAAAACAAAAGAGGAGCATTTGTTGCAGTTAAGACAAGTTTTGCAGAGGTTGAGAGAAGAAAAGTTATTGATCAATATCAAGAAGTGTACTTTCATGAAGGATGAGTTAGTCTATTTGGGCTTTGTGATATCTGAGGATGGTTTGAAGATGGACCCTAAGAAAGGGAAAGCCATTGTTGAGTGACCTACACCGAAAAACATTTGGGAGGTAAGATCATCTCATGGATTGGCTAGTTTTTATTGAAAGTTTATCAGAAATTTCAGTTCAGTTTGTAACCCTGTGATTGAGACCATGAGAGGAGATCAGAAGGAATTCAAGTGGACCACCGGAGCAAACGAATGTTTTGAATTGTTGAAGCAAAAAGTGACTGAGCAACCCATGTTAGCTTTACCGGTTTCAATAAAGTATTTCAAGTGGATTGCGATACAACAATAGGAGTAGTCTTGAGTCAAGAAGGGAGAGCAATAGCCTATTTTAGTGAGAAATTGAATGATGCTCGGATGAGATATTCAGTGTATGATCAGGAATTTTATGCCATAGTTCAAGCCTTGAAGAAATGGAGACATTACTTGTTGCCTAAGGAGTTTGTGTTGTATACGGATCATCAAGCTTTACAGTATTTGAACAATTAGAGTAAGTTGAATCAAAGACATATGAGATGGGTAGAATTCTTGCAGAGTTACACCTTTGTGTTGAAGAATAGAAGTGGAAAATCTAACAAAGTTGTTGATGCATTGAGTAGGAGAAGGAATTTGTTGACAGAGATGAGAGTGACAGTATTAGGTTTTGAAGATTTGAAGACCTTGTATGATGAAGACCCGGATTTTGCAGAACCTTGGAAAGCATGTAGAGAACTGGTTATGGTTGATAGGAGCAAATGGTTGGATTATTTCATCCAGGATGGAATGTTATTCAGGGAGTTCAGTTGTGCATACCTAAGAGTTCCATGAGAGAACCTGATAAAGGAGAAACATAGTGGAGGACTAACTGAACATTTTGGCATTGACAAAACAGTTGCATTGGTGAGTGAGCAGTACTTTTGGCCCCAGATTCATAAGGATGTTAAGAGATATGTGCAGAGTTGTAGATTTTGTCAAGATGCAAAAGGTAGTAGTCAGCATGTGGGATTGTATAAACCTTTGACAGTACCGGTAAGACCTTGGGAGGATATAAACACGGATTTTGTACTTGGATTGCCTAAGACGCCGAGAGGGAATGATTCTATATTTTTGGTAGTGGATAGATTTTCGAAGATGGCTCATTTCATACCTTGTAAGAAGACATTAGATGCATTACATGTAGTAGACCTATTTTTCAAGGAAGTGGTGAGATTGCATGGATTACCTAAGAGCATGGTTTCAGACAAAGACACTAAGTTTGTTGGCTATTTTTAGAGAACACTTTGGAAGAAGATGAAGACAGATTTGAAGTTTAGTTCTACTTTTCATCCATAGACTGATGGATAGACATAAGTTGTTAAATAGAGTTTGGGAAATTTGTTGAGATGTTTAGTGGGAGATAAAATTGTCTCGACTTGAATTTCATCATCAGAATACTACCTGCAACATGTTAGTTTCACAAAATACAAAGGAAATACTACAGGAAATCCAAACTCAACCAATGAAACTACAAGAAATGAATATAAAATAAAAACATTATTTTTACATTCATGATTTAAGTCTCATTGTGTCCTAACTCCACTATTCCTGGTTGCAGATGATGTGCTCTCAGACAAGCACTGATAGCTTCCAAGATGGCATATGAAGAATGGACTGATAACTAATAGTTAACGGATACTATGATATGCAATGCAAATGATTTAAAGCTAAATGATTATGCTAAATGTGAAAATGCTAAAATGCTAATTGCTTCAAGATTAAAACTCACAGATGCATAAGTTTACTTAAATTGTTAACTTGAAAACTCACTTGAAGACTAACTCTTTCTCAACTCAAACTCTCACATTTATAGACTTTTGAGAAGATAAGATGATGTGTCCTGGATCAACAGTCATGATCAGATCTGCAAATTTGGATGGTTGTAAGCAAAGGTGAAGGTTAAGAGAAAGGGGGAAGGAGAAGACAAGTATCACTCATCTCACCTTGTCTGGGTTGCTGACCGAGGGAATCTAGGGATGGTTGGAGAAGATTTAGGCATGAGAGGACAAGTGGACTCAAGTCATTCCTAAGATATAGGGATGTTGGAGAGAATATAGAAGAAGTTTAGGAAAATGTGTACATACACAATATTTCATTTATTTTGGAAGTTGGAGATAAGTGGCTAATAAATATTTTATTTATTTTTAATTTGTTGAATTAATTTAGCCACATGATGAATGAGTTGGCAAAGGAAAGATGAAGTGGAGATGGAAGATGAGTTGGAAAAGGAATTAAATAATTAAGAAATTATTTAATATTTGAGACTATAGGATAGAGGAATAACCATTAAATATTAGATATTTAATTAATTGATTAGAAGAAAAGGATAAA
Source organism: Cryptomeria japonica (assembly GCF_030272615.1). Classification (NCBI taxonomy): domain Eukaryota; kingdom Viridiplantae; phylum Streptophyta; class Pinopsida; order Cupressales; family Cupressaceae; genus Cryptomeria; species Cryptomeria japonica. The sequence continues at coordinate 848,297,936 of NC_081411.1, forward strand.
TGAATGAATTAATTAAATATTTCAATTAAATTAATTAATAGAAAGACATGAAATGAATTACATAAATTAATCTTTTCAAATTAACTATTTAAATAGAAGAATAATTATTAAATAAATATAAATATTTATTTAATTGCTCATAGCCATTTTTATGTGTATACATTTTGCCCCTCTTTGAAACGATGTCGAGACAACATTGTTTCAAAGATTAAATCAAGTCTCGATAATGCACTTGATGGAGATAAAAATCCTAATTGTGTGCCCCTTAGGAGATTGATCGTGAAATTGTTGAAAAAATTGGATAAATGATTGATCTCACAATAATTGAAAAGGTCCTTCAATTAAATTCATTTGTGAAAAATAAAGAAAATTGCCCCATTCAAAAGCATTAATTACCCTTCCAAATGGTAAATATAAAATTAACCAAAGTTAATTTTAATCTTAGTTGCATCCTCGTCAGCTTGTAGAGTGAAAAATTGTCTTGGTGAGGTGGCAAAATGATGATTTTGTTTGAGAACCATCGATTTGAGCGCGTTCAATGATATCAGTGACCTCTTGACTATGGTTATCCGATATGTACCTTATTCCAAGCTTGTTGTCAACTTGTCATACAAACTTCCTTTCTTTTTGACATGTTTTAGGTTATTTTTGAGTTTTTTGATTTTCGACGTTGCATGTTAGTGCTTTCAATTTTTTGGATTGTGCTTTTGTTTTGTACGTTAGTGCTTTCGTTAAGTTAGCACATATGAATGTTTTGTTCACACATTTTCTTGTTATGTTAGTGCTTTTGTAGAATTCGCGCTTTCGTTTGATGTGTTCACGCAAATGTGAAAAAGGTTAACGTTTTTTATTGATTTAGCGCTTTTGACGTATTGGTTAACGCTTTTACTTGGTTTAGCGCCCGTGTTTAATAGAATAATGCTTTTGTTAAAAAGGTTAGCGCTTTTGTTGCAAATGAATTTGTTTTATTTTGTCCATGTTAAAATTCATTTTGATGATTTGGTTTAGGCATTTTGTTGCTCAAATGTGATTGATAGGTATTCTATTGATGTCTTGATTGATAGAAATTTTGATAATGTTGATTGATAGGAGAAACGATTGATTGATTTGATTGATTGGTAGATTGATAGATTAGCTCTAAGAAACCGATTTAGTTTCTGATGAAGAGGATAACAAAGTTTGATTGAACTCATTGATTGATAGAAAACCATGATTGATAGGTTTAGATTGATTTGATAACCTGATTTGCTTCATTTGAAAAGATGTACCAATTGTTGATGTGATAGATTAGCGATCTCTTTGATTTGATAGATGATTGATGATTGATAAAGATCAAATTCTCTTGTTAAACAAGAGAAACTCGATGTTCTCTAGTGTCGGGAGAAATTCCTTGCCATGCGCCACTTAGTGCCAGAGTTTACACAAACTGAGGTTAGACACATAGATGCCTGCGGATTACGACATTTGTTATATATGCTCGATATTACCCATAATAGGGGATTGTTGACTGACTCAGCAGAGAGATGGCATAGAGAGCATAACACTTTCCACCTGCCCACTGGAGAGATTAGTGTGACACTAGAGGATGTCTATAGGATTCTCCACATCCCCGTGACTGGTGAGTTAGTCTAGTATGATTTTCAGGATCGTGGAGGGGCAGAGGCTTGCAGAACCATATTTGGTGATGAGATTATTTCCAAAGGAGAGATCCGATGGGAGGATATGATCATGTATTATGAGGCTCACCTCGTGATTCTTGCAGGTTTGATTAGGGGATTCATCTGTCCAGACAGGAGATCTCAAGGTTTTTCTATTGGTTGGGGTGAGATTCTTCAAAGCATGATGCAACATCAAACTCGATATGTGTGGGGTGTTTGCATTCTCACTCATTTTTATCATGATCTTCATCAGGTTGTTTTCGATGAGATCACTAGTCTATCGATAGGATGCACACTTTTACAGATCTGGTGCTGGGAGCACATCACTATTACTCGGCCTATCCATCATAGAGTTCATGGTGAGAGGCAGCCATATGTCTATTTATATGCAAGTATCCTTACTCAACATAAGTTGGGTAAGATGGAGCATTGGCGTTGGGTTCTAAATTCATTGGATAACATTATTTGGAAACCTTATATCGACTGTGAGCCATGGGTGGATGATGCATGGACATTACCATATATTATGCAGAGTAGATATCTCATTGGTCATACTCCATACATTATTGAGCGGCAATTGATTAGTCGCATTTTGAGACAGTTTGGTATCATTCAACACATGCCTACTAGTGTCACTATATATGCACGATGGTACAATGATAGGCGAGATTGGGGACCTTCTTTGTCTTTTAAGATAGCACGCTCAAAGTTTATGGCTACTCCTAGGGTGGCTTATGATTTGAGATTACACATTCTAGATCCTGAGGTGATTGCAGATTATGCTCAGTACATGCTTGCACACCCTTTTCCTCGTATTACCGATCCAACAGACCCTCCTCCCAACTCAGAAGATGAGGAGGATGATTCAGATGATCCCATCATTAGGAGATGGAGATGGAGATGAGAGCTTAGAGCTGCTCAAGAGGCCGGAGGTGATGGAGATGAGGGAGGCGATGGAGGTAGGAGGCCTGAATGGAGAGGAGGTCGATTAACAGTCCGTGGAGGACCTTTTGGACTGGTAGGCAGGATTGGGAGACCACTTCCCATGGGTGGGAGAGATGCAGGATGAATTGGGAGGGACACTGATAGGGCAGGTATGAGATTGGTGAGAGGATTACCCTCTACAGGAGGAGGCAAGATTACTGGACTGGATGGGGGTTGTGGGAGAGGCATTGATTTTGGTCAGATTCAACCATACCCTAGGGTTATTGCAGCTCATGGTGGAGAGGAGGAGGATTCAGAGGATCATGTTACTCTCATTAGATGACGGGTTCTAAGAGCTACTCGGGCTAAGATTCCAGCAGGTGGACAGGGAGGTGGAGATGAGGGGATTCAGGGTCATTTTTCTCAGCAGGATGTGCCAGAGCAGGATACCATGCATAGTTTTCAGAGCACATATAGATCAGCTTAGAGCATAGGTACAAACACTCATGACAGAGAGGGACAAGGTTGTTAGGAGATAACATGATACTCAGGGTCTTCTTGATCACATTAAGCAGGTTGGATCGGGCACTCTCTCAACTAATACCATTAGAGCACCAGTTCGGGCCGGGAAGGAGACAACACACTAGCGACGATTATATGAGGATTTAGTCGCAGAGAGATAGAGGGCAGGTAGCTATCATACCACTGTGAGGATGGATACTAGCAGTGGTGGAGTCATGGGACCTCCCCAGAGGAGTGGTGATCGTGTGGGATAGGAATCTAGAGGATCTTCTCACCCACAACCACAGAGGCACACAAAGTCAGGTGGTAGTGGCATAGGACAGCCTTGACTTGATTTATATTGATGAGGCACTTGTATTTTTGATCTAATATCATTGTATACTTGGACTTTTTATTGTTTTATGATGATCTATATGCAGACATGGACTTTATATGATGATCTTTTATTATGCATGTTACTCTATAAGATGATGATCTATATGCATTGATCACACGAATGATGTTATAATGATCTTTTCTTTTCTTTTCATGATGATGATGTTCTATATGAAGACACAATGATGATAAAATGAAAAATGTTTTTTATTTTTTATTTTGATGATCATGGATGAAAATGAAAATGATTACTAACTTTAAATGATGCAAATGCAATGATGATTTTTGTATATTTTGGATGTGTATATAATGATTTTGAAATGCAAATGATCTACATGGAATGTTTTTTATTTCAAGTTTGATTTTTTTAAATGCAAATAATGATTATAAAGTGCAACTTATGGATGTTTATATGTAAAGCTTATGATTAAAATGAATCTAAGTGCAAAGCTGCAACTAAATGATCTTAATGTATAAAAAGAACTACAATGATAATGATCCTAATGTAAATAATAATTATGATATACACATGATCATGAAATGCACTTAATGGAATGCAAACTAATGCAATGATTGAATGCAACTAAATAAAATGAATGATGGTTGAAATGATTCTAAAGATGAATGCACCTACAGTGATCAAATGCAAATTGTCTTTGTTTGTCCAAGTATACTCAATCGTTATTTATGACCGTTGATATATGAATGAAATGAAATACTTATAATGCTTATAATACAGATGAATAATGAGCTAATCTAAAAAATGATCTAACTAAAATGATTCTTCCGTTCTTCATATGTTATCTTGTAACAGTGCTTGATTTCATCATTGAGCTTTAAAATGTTGTAAGAAAATACAAGCAACTTGACATAATGATTCAACCTGACCTGAGTATTTGTTACATATATTTTGATATAGCAAGTTTATACAAGCAACTTGATATAATGAACCAAGCTGACTTGAGTATTTCTTGCAGAACATACAAGGATTATCTCCTTTCATGCATGACTTGGAACGTCCTCCTTGATATTTTGTCGATTATATTCTTAGAGAAGTACATACCTTAATAAGAGATAAACTACAAACAACAATCAAAATAAAATAATCATGCCCCATCATAGCTTCTCTAGTCATGGACATCCTTGAGTCGCATAGAGTACATGGTTAGCAATAAAATCAAGATATAAACACTGAATCTTGTATGTCATTCACATGTTCTTATGGTCATTAACTGATATAATCATCTTGATGAATGATCATTGATAATCCTTTATTATTTGTTGGTTGATTGTTTGTTTTCTAAGTTTCACGATTCAATTGTCATAAAATGCCTTGATCTTTGTTGCTTTGTTGCTCGTTGTCTGTTTCAAAACCCTAAGTGTTTTTTATTTTTCTAAATTTTCCGAATGTTTTGGATTTTCAAAGATTTAAAAGATCACCTTAGCAAAAGGATTTAGGATTTTTCCCCTAGCAGAAACAAAACTTTATTATGGATGTATGAAAAAAAAATCAAGATCCAAACCATGGTGGGATACAAATGCAGATTGATTGATTCTGATAAAATCTAAGACAGTGACTATGACAAGTATGTCAAAGATTGATAACGGTTGGTAAGCTGCATATTTCCTGCTAATGGTTCAGAGCAATGGATGTGAAACATGAAATGGATGAGCTAGGATAGATGGAAGCGGTAGATGCGATTAGGATGGAGTGGATAGGTGCGTAAAGCAATCTCATAGATGGAAGAACTCACTTTTTAGATAGCACCTGTTTACCAGGTTTTCACTGTTTAAATTTATTGCATTTTTTTCCATATTTTGATTTTTTTCTTCTTTTTTGTTTTCGTTGTTTTATGCTTTTTAGGGATTTTCTACTTTTTTTTATTTTTATTGATTTCTTCAAGACTTTACATGCTTTTTATTGATTTTTTCCAGGACTTTATATCTCAAGCATAGAATTTCTTGAGATGGATAGAATTGATAGGTTCATCGAACCAATCACCTTCAGGAGTAGATAACTTGTATGCTCCCGAGCCATATGTTGCTACTATGACAAAAGGACCTAACTAATTTGGTTCAAATTTACCCTTCTTTTCTCGGTCTTGTTGATTTCTCAGATTCTCCCTTAGAAATATATCTCCAATCTAAAAAATGTGTGGCTTGACTTTGTGATTATATCTTCTTGCCATTCTCTATTGATATAGCTTCAAATGATCTGTTGCATTTTGGCGGCATTCCTGAATCAACTCAAGTTCTCGAAGTCTAGAGACTCGTTCTTCTTCTTTTGGTATAAGACCTTTCAAGGAAACTCGTAGAGAAGGTATCTCTACTTCTATTGGTAATATGGCTTCTGATCCATAGACTAAGCAATATGGAGTTGCCCCTGTTGATGTGCAGATGCTGGTTCGGTATGCCCAAAGAACAAGATTTAGATGAATGTGCCAGTTTTTTCTAGCTTCATTAATTGTTTTCTTCAAGATTTTCAAGATAGTCTTGTTTGATGCGTCAACTTGACCATTTCCTTGTGGATAATATGGATTAGAAAACCTATGTTGGATATGGAATCGCTCACATAGTTCCTTCACATCTCGATTCTTAAATGGTCGTCCATTATCATTGATAATGGTCATAGGAACTCCATAGCAACAGATTATATAATTCAAGATGAATGATGATATTTGTTTTCCTGTCACTTTTGTCAAAGGTACTGCTTCAATCCATTTAATGAAATATTCAGTAGCAGTCAGAATGAACTTATGTCCATTAGAGGATGAAGTATTTATCTTACCTACCGAATCAAGGCCCCATTGAGAAAATGGACATGATCCTGCTATAGGATGCAATTATTGTGCTGGTGCATGGATGAGATTCCCATAGATCTGACATTGTTTGCATTTTGTAGCATATGTGAATGAATCTCCCTCCATAGTAGGCCAATAGTAACCCATATGAAGAAGTTTCTTAGCCAGTGTTAATCCATTTAAGTGTGTGCCACAAATACCTACATGAACTTTGTTAAGAACTTTCTCAGATTCTTCTTGTTCGAGACATCTCAATAAAGTGCTATCTAGACCTTGCCTATATAAGGTATTAACAATAATAGTATAGTGGCATGATCGACAGATAAAATTTTGCAGGATAGGTCAGGAGGAAGGATATTCTCTTTTAAGTATTGATAAGTTTGGCCATATAAGGATTGACCGGTTCCCGATATATGGCAAACCATGTAGGTATGATTAGATTGAATTGTAGGGGTTAAGATATCTTCCACCAGGAATTCGTAACGTTGTTGATTCTCCCGATTCTGCAAGAGAGATGCTATTGTAGCCATTGCGTCTGCTAATTTATTCTCATTTCTTGGGATCTTAGTGAATGATATTTCTTCAAAGTGTTCTTTAAACTCTTCTACCAACTGTTTGTAGGGCATGAGCTTGTCATCCTTAGTTTGATAATCATCATTTATTTGGTTGATGATAAGTTGTGAATCGCCATAGACATGTAATTCCTTGATATTCCATTCAATAACCATTTTGAGCCCAATAGTCAATGCTTCATATTTTGCAGTATTATTTGTGCATGGAAACCACAGTTTAAATTATTTTGGAATTGTGTGTCCCTAAGGTGTGATGAACAAAATTCTCGCGCCTGATCCATATTGTGTATAAGAACCATCAAAGTACAATTCCTAAAATTTTGTACTTGTTGTCATAATGTATGCATCAGGAAATTCAATGTGCAATGGTATGTCATCTTGTAAAGGTGCTTCAACTAATTGATCAGCAATGACCTGTCCTTTGATAGCTTTTTGATCAACATATTCTATATCAAACTCACTTAGTACCATAACCCACTTTGCCAGTCTGCCTGTCAAAGTTGACTTGTTCAACAAATACTTTAGTGGATCTATCTTTGGTATCAGTTTCATAGAATGAGTCAGCATATAATGTCGCAGCTTCTGAGTTACAAATACAACTGCTAGACATGTCTTCTCTATTGATGTATAATTCAATTCATAGCTGACAAGTGTTCTATTGATGTAATATATTGTTCTTTCTTTTCCTTCTTCATCATGTTGTGCTAAGAGAGCTCCTAGTGATACATTTGTTGCCGAGATATAAAGTAACAATGGTTTCCCTTTTATTGGTGATACAAGTACCAGAGGATTCATGAGATATTCTTTGATTTGCATAAAAGCCTCTTCACACTTTTGATTCCATTTGAATGGAACATTCTTGTGTAAAAGATGAGTGAATGGATGACATCTATCTGCTAATTGAGAGGCAAATATTCTGATTGATTGCAATCTTCCTTGTAAAGAATGCAATTGACTTATGTTCCTAGGTGACTCCATTTCCATGAGAGCATTGACCTTTTCTGGATCTACTTCAATTCCACGAGCTGATATAATGTACCTAAGAAGTTTTCCAGAGGTTACTCCAAATGCACATTTCTTTGGATTTAATCTTAACTGATATCTTTCAATCCTATCAAATATCTTGCCCAAGATGTTCAAATGTTCTTTTCTTGTATGAGATTTTGCAAGTATATCATCTACATAATCTTCCATAAATGTATGCATCATATCATGGAAAATTATTGTCATAACTCTTTGATAAGTTGCTCCTGCATTTTTAAGCCCAAATGGCATAACTTTCCAGCAGTAAGTACCCCATGCACAAGTGAATGTTGTCTTTTCTTGATCTTTAGGGGTGATTCTTATTTGATTATATCCTAAGAATCCATCCATTAATGAAAACATCTCATGTCATGCTGATAAGTCCACAATTATATCAATGTTGGGTAGTGGGAAATCATCTTTGGGACATTTTTTTTTCAAATCTCTGCAATTGGTGCATACTCTTGTAATTTTATCTAACTTTGATACTAGCACAATGTTTGAAACCCATTTTGGATAGGCAACAAGTCTTATGAAACCCACATCTAATAGTTTCTTTAGCTCAACTTTTACAAGAAGAGCAATGTGTGGATGCATCTTGCTTAGCTTTTGTTTAAATGGTTTTGCTTTTAGATCCACATTGAGATGATGCATGATAAGATCTGGATTAAGTCCTGGCATATCTGCATAGGACCAAACAAAATTTATCTGTCTTTGTTTGAAGAATTATATGTATTCTTTCCTCTCTTTATCTGAAAATGATGCAGCAGAATGAAGTATCTTGGGATCCTTTGATGTGCCAATGTTTATTGCTTTTGTTGGTTCTATTAGAATAGCACATCTCTCTTGAAAATATGTAGGGATGATGTCAAACTTTCCATCTTCTGGTGCCTCAAAGAGGTTTTCACCATCAGATACATCCTTTATTTTTTCTTTTGATTTATCTAGTGTTGCCATGAAATGGTTTTCAACACTAGGTCTTTTTCCTTGTTTTATTTCAATTTTGTGACTAGAAAGTTTGGCATTCTCCTAACTACAAGAAATGTTACTTGATTCCGCGATGGAAGATATATTAGGTGTTATGGGTTCGACAAAATTAAGATACATAGCTAAGTCATGGTCATTGGAAAAGACATCCAATTCAGGATTTTCTAGGTTATCCCAATCAACTAGTTCTGGATGAAGAAGGGGTAAGTCATAGTCATCGTCATTGTTAGGTGCTTCAAGGTTCATGACATAAGACTCATAATTTGGTGTAGAGTAGGTAATGTCATAGATAAAACATTCTTGAGGGTAGTATCTCCCAAGTGTTCTCCAATCAGTTGTAACAAAATCAGTATTAGTATTTTGTAGTTCACACTCAAGGGACTCTTTCATCTGACGTTTGTCCTTCAAACGAATGGATTACACACATCTTGAACATTGCAAGTTCCTTCTTGATTAATTTCAATATATTCATTTGTATTTTGAAGTTGACATACTTGTACACATGATATAGAGGATTCTTTTTCTATTTTTTATCTTTTCTCGAACTCAGCTTCTTCTGGACTAATAATCAATCCTTCTCGACTATCTCTTAGTTCTTCCATGGTTCTTGTCATGTCCCCTCCTCAATCAATGACTATTTGAAATTATTAAATATTTATTTAATAATATTTTTTTAAAGCATATAAATGAAATCGGAAAATTGTTTCATTTATGAGACTTCACGATTTTCCTCTAAGGTTGAAGGATGACAAGTAAGGACTTACACATTTATAAATTAGTCTTTCAACCATCTTTAGGGAACAAGGAATCTCCACGGAATGCTCAATGATCAGTGACCAAGAACGTGGTTAGACATAAGAATATGGAAATCAACCAGTTCAATCACCTTCACCTACACTATGAGTGTCTACAGCCGCGTGACCATAAGATTATCACATCCAGCACCATGTGATAAGTATTCGAGTGATTCCCTATTTCCATCGAGCAATATAAGTCGGTGGTCATTGAATATACTAGGAAGCCTCCAATTAGCAATAAGTATAAGATAGAAAACCATCGATTAACACAACTTAGCGATCAACATAATATCATTAATAGATCGCCACCATAAAAGGATCGTCGTATATAGCTAGTCAGAGATTAATTACCTTAGAGGAACCCAATAATATAAGTTGTGATCTCTATTATGAAATTGGTTATCAAAGGAAGAAGCTCCCTAAATAGACGCCTCGCTCCACATAGTTGCCACTCTCAACATGCAATATAAACGATACCAATATATACGTGCAAGGGGGGAATTATATGGGGGATCATCATGAGGAAGGGAAAGAAGAAAATAACAAGGAACGAACTATCTCAGAATTCTTATTAAGTTACGAGCAGTCACATCCTTGTTTTTTTGGTGTGCATAAGGATATAATTGATTTGTATGATTAATATATGAAGCCGATAATGTTCTTAGGGAGTTAGGAAGGAGAGTTGAGTGGGCAGAAGAAAGAGTAGAGGAAATGAAAAGACAAGGAGGATGCAGAGGTAAGAAGGGAGCATCTGCGAGTGATAAGAGTTAAGATCATTATATTTATTTTATAATGTTATTTATTTGGTAATGAATATAATCAAGGTATAGGTGAATGTTCACTAGGATATAGGTGTATAATGGAACATAGGTAATGAATAGGTAGACGCTGTCATTTATACATATTAATAAATATAAGGAATTAATGTATTAATCCACACCCTAAGGTATGAATATGTAAAGATAGATGTGGTAAATGAAAATTAAATAAAAAGGTAATGCATAGGTTAATGATGGTAAGGAATATTGAATATATACATAAGGAACACATTAGGAATATATGTGTGAAGTACAAAATGAAGTAATATTAAATTATCAATGTATTATAAAGGAAATCACATATTGGAGGCTATAGGGAGGGAACTCCCATAGTCTAAGGAGGGATTGTGATAATCCCTAGGGCAGTACATGTACTGAAAATTGATATGCATATGTATGGCTTGGTTGATTAAACTCAACCAAGAAGAGATGAATCTGGTCAGTCCCCTCTAAGGACTTGGATGATGAAGGCATCACCCAAGGCAAGGAATAGATAAGGGTCTTCCTTGAAGGGCTTGGGTGTAGACAGGATTCGAACTCAACTTCGATTTCCTGAAGGGCTTGGAACCAAGGGGTTCCAAGAAGGCGAGCTTCACGGCCGCCTAAGGACATACTTTCTTATGGCATTTGTATCCTTTTTATTAGATGAAGATTATGATTATGTTAATTAAGTATTAAAGTTAGATTGCAATTTAGATTACTTATATATATATATATATATATATATATATATATATATATATATATATATATATATATATATATATATATATATATATATATATATATATATATGTTTGTCGTGTTCTAACAATCTATTTTGCAGGTTAATGATCTTTAACTAGTAGGGACATTACAGTTCTTCCATACCTTGGTACATCTTGCTCATCATTTGATAGAAATCTGGTATTTCCTGATACTTGATTAATAACTATTTATGTTTCTTGTGGCGTTACTTCTTGTTCTTTTTCATCCTCTTTCTTTTGTTGTCTTGTATATGCCTCTTTTCTCTGGATTTTGAGTTCTTCTTATCTTCTTTCTAATTCTACCCTTTGTTTTGTAAAAGACAAGTCTTCATTTGTGATAGCTGCTTGCTCTTCATTCTTTTCTTCACTTGATACACTAGATGATACATCTGGACCCCATTCATAGTCATTTGAATATGTCTTTGAACCATTGTCTAGGAATACACCACTGAACCATACAGGAATATTGTATGGTGCAAATAGTTCTCTGATTTCGGCCATCTTTGCTTTTACTACTTCTGGAAAATCTTGTTTAGATTTAGTATTTGCTCGTATTCTTTGAACTTTATTACAATATTATTCTTCTCTTTTGATTGCAAGTTCTTCTTGTTGTTTCTCACATTCTTCTTGTTTTTGCTTATTGGCTACTATTTTTGCTCCTTGATGTAGCTTTTCTTGCCATTATTCTTCTTTAGGGACTGATTTCTTTCTCCACTTTGGCTGTTGATAATTATGTTGCTTTTAATTTGATTTTGGATATCCAAGTCCTGATTTATCTTTTTTAGATTGCAAGTGAGGACAAATAGGTTCTGAAATACCTTGTTGTCGCTTACCAATTGGTACTTTTCCTTCATATCTCATTTTTTGCATGATCTTATAACCATTGCCATATTGCTCTATGGGAATATTGAATATTGTAGCTATTGTTATAGTTTCATTTTCATCTTTATAGAACCAACCAAGAATGTCCTTGTCTTCAATTTCTTCTGCAAGTGTTCCAGCTCTAACAAATGCTCCATTAAACATTTCTTTTGATTTTTTTGAGATCCGTGGTTGAACATTTGTAGGCTTTTCATATGTTTAGGTGAAAGTGGCAAATTATGTAAAGAATATTTTCCCATTCCTTCATCATTTAATTTGAGATTTTTCTTGAAGGTTTCCCATAAATTTTCTTGAATTTCTTTGGTAGGATATACTAATTCTCTGTTATGTGGAACTCTTGTATCTTGTGTTGGCTTCAGATTATTGCAATATTGGCTGGAGTCTGCAATTATAGTGACCTCTTATCCCTCATGAGGAGACTTTACACATCAGTGATATGTAGAAGGAACTGCTTGCATGTTGTGAATCCGTGGCCTTCCTGGAAGAATGTTATAAAAGAGGTTCAAAACTAAAACCTGACATAATGTATTCCTTTCCACAAGTCCTATTTTGATTGGTAACTCCACAATTTCTTTAGAAGAACGCTCTTCTTCATCATAAGCCTTAAAGGTTATTTTCTTCTTTGGATCTACTACATTTTCTGAATATCCCAAAGCCTTTAGTAAACTTAATGCACAAATGTTTATGCTAGCTCCACCATCTATGAGTACGCGTTTGACACGAGTTTTATTAATGGTGACTTCATCATGTAAGGGAGCATTGTGAGGATATTGCAAGGATGCGTCATCATTTTCAGAAAATGATAAGCAATGAGGGGCTATAAGGTGTCCCACCATGTTTTGGAACTGATCTACATTCAGGTCTTTTGAAACTGTTGTTTCCGTTAGAGCTTTTTCCAAAATTTCCTTATGCATAGGTGAAACTTTGAGAAGTTCCAAAATTGATATTTGAGCAGGTATTCTTTGCAATTGTTCCCCTAAGTTATATTGTCGTGAAGTGGATGTTGATTCATTTGTTATATCTGGAAATGTGACCTTCGCTTTGCTTCTTGTAATGATGTTGATTGGTTCTGAAGGTATGTTATCTTTAACGATGATGACATTTACCACATCATCATATGTATAGGTGTAGTTCACTTTGGCTTTGGCTTTGTCATCTTTTGATTTAGATTGTTCACCTTTTTCATAGTTTGGAAGTGGAGTTTTGAAGGCTAGATGTGATTTGTTTGTCTTATGACTATCCACTGTGGTTCATAACTTGTGGTTCATAACTTCTTATTCTGGTAAAATAATCAGTTTGTTCGCAAGAAGAGTTTTCAAAGCTGATTCCAAGGGTTCTCTAATGGTTGTGAATTTCCTGCGAGGATTGGAGAAGAAAGACTTGGATTTATTACTTTCTTGATTATTATTGCTTGGGATTTGACTTGATAGATTAAATATCGGTTGTTGTATCATAACGTTATTATTGTCATTTCCTCCATTGATGACATTCCTATTCTTTGACCAGAACTTGGGTTTGTCATTGTTGTTGTTGTTGTTGTTATTGTTGTGGTTGTTATTGTAGGAATTATTGTAAATCTTTAGCTCTCCTTTCTTTACCATCGCATCTTCTATTTTTAGACCATTCTCAATCATCTTGGTGAAAGAAGGAGGACATTGCATTTTTAGACGATAACTCATGTCACTGATAAGATTATCAATGAATATGTCCATTTTTCCTTGATCAGGTACATCTCTTGGATACCCATTAAAAATTCATTTCCACCACTGCAAGAAGATCATGAAAGATTCACCATTCTTTTTCTTTACATTGCATAAATCCAGCATTGTTATCTCATTTCGTACATTGTAGGAGTATTGTGAAATAAACCTATTCATGAGTTCTTCAAAAGATTTGATTCCAGATGGTAATCTTGAGAACCATTCCATTGATTGTCGATTTAAACTCCTATGGAATAGACGCATTAGGTAAGTTTTGTCGTGTGCAAATTCCATACTCATAGTATAAAATTCCCTAATGTGATCTTGAGGATCAGATTTCCCATCGTATTTATCATATTTAGGGATTTCACAATGTTGTGGAAATGGTATTGTATATGGTGAAAATGGATAACAACAATATTGAAAGACTAAATGAATTCAACCACAAAACCCTAGCCTAACAACAACAAAGATCCACCATAACATATGAAGATTACCTAAGACAATGCAAATCAAATGAAATCACAAAGATTATACCATCACATGTCCAATAGGGTTTGAATCTCCATTCTTCCTATCTCCATTGATCTTGCTTGATATATTTGCTCTTAGATTTTATATGTGCACAAGAGCTCAACAAAGAACAGAAATGTGGTTGCAAGTAGGATCGCATATGAAAGTTCAAAGGCGTAGTGTAGTCGAATAATCATCGGGATGCATAGGGTTGATAATGAAGGAAGCATCTCCTTATATAGAAGACACTATATGAAATGGAGGGATAAGATTGAGAGGTGTAAAAGATAAATGGTGAGCTATGATTAAAGGGTAGGTATAGAAAATAATAAAATAATGAGAGGGTAGGTAGTGTAGGAATTAAGAGATGAATGACATGTGTCATAGGTAGAAAAGGTTAATGAATGAATTAAATAAATAAATATTTATTTAATTAATAGAAGAAGTGGGATCAATTAAATAAATAAAAGTATTTATTTAATTTAGGAAAAGGACAATTTAAATAAATAAATGTATTTATTTAAATGAGAAATAAGGCTAGAAGAGGATAAATGAATTAATTAAATAAATAAAGATTTATTTAATTAATAGAAGAAATAGGATTAAATAATTAAATAAATAAAGATTTATTTAATTAATAGAAGAAATAGGATTAAATAATTAAATAAATAAAGATATTTATTTAATTAGACTGGATAATTTTAGGTGTCTACATTTTGCCCCTCTTTGAGATAATGCAGCTTGTTGCGTTGTTTCAAAGAAGATAAGATGAACTGATACAAAGTTGCCCTAAGATGGGAATGATATGCCCCCTCGAGAGATTGGATGAAAATGTCTGAAAAGATCATAGACAATCTCTCGATAAGAAAGAAAGGCTAGAAAGGACTGACAAGATAGGATAGAGTGACAAAGTCACGGGATAAAGAATATTGACTCAAGAGACGAGGGTTAGGGCCAGGGCTAGGGCTAGGGTAGTCTATAAGATAGACCACAAGGGGAAAACATCCTCATTGTCATCCACACATCCAAGAGATCAGAGTATAGAGAGAGAATAGAGTAGCAGCGGTCAGCAATGATGGCATTGGTTCATAGATTCGATCGCATTCGTCGATTTCAGAGGCCAGCAAATGCAGGAGAGCCGGTGAGTACCACAAAACCTCCTTGTACTTTGTCGCAATAAATGTTGTCATAAATGCATGCTAGGTAATGCATTTAATGCATTTTAGAATATGTCAAACAAGGTCAAAAAATGCTAAGGCGCGTTTGTGCTGGTGCCAGGCGCGTCTGTGTTTGTGCCAGGCGCGTCTATGAAGGAAAAGGCGTTTATGTCAAATGCGAGCGTGTCTGCATTGTTCAGTCGCGTTTGTGCTATGTGGGCACGTCTATGCAGAGCAGGCACGTCTATGTATTTTAGGCGCGTTTGTGCAGAGAAGGCGCGTTTGTGTCTTCTAGGTCAAATTGATAGTTCTGTGATGAACATACATTGTCGATTGAATAAGCTGCTGAGAGGATACACTCAAGCAGGTCCTCTAGGGAAGACTAAGATAGCAAATAGGGCTAGGATTGACAATTCTGTGATAGAACATACGTTGCCAATTAGGAGACTACTCAAGAGGATACACTCAAGCAGAGGCCCTAGGATAAGATAGATCAAGGCACTCTGTGATGAACAGGGAGTACCAAGACAAAGTACTTTGTGATGAACAGGGAGTGCAAAAAAACACGTAGTACTTTATGATGAATAGGGAGTACCACTAGGATAAATAGTAACACTTTGTGATGAATAGTGAGTGTCACTAGGATAGAATACCATATGAGAGATATAAGCACTAGGATAAAAAGCAACATTTTGTGATGAACAGGGAATGCTACTATGATTGACACAGCTGATTTGTTTGACTGCAGGAGTATCTACCTATGTTGGAGTCACGGGAGAGATTCCCATGGACTCAGAGGTTACGACCAGAGCTGACATTTGAGGACAGAGCCGCGATTGAGGTTATGGTTTGCGATTCATTCTTAATGTGCCTGAGTTTTGGACAAACATGGGATTGCTAACTGCACTTGCTGAGAGATGGCACTCTAAGACATGCACGTTCCATTTACCGATGGGTGAGATGATGGTCACCTTAGAGGATGTGTACAAGATTCTGAGGATACCGATCGATGGGGAGTTGATACCCTATGATCGAGACGGAGATAGGGACGCCCCGAGACGAGTGTTTCAGGATCTAGGACTAGAGATGAGGGCTAGACATGTGGCGTGGGATACCATGACATAGACCAGATTGGCACTACTAGCGGTACTGGGAGGAGTGATCAGTGGGTTACTGTGTCGGGATAAGGCGACACGAGGATTGGCTGTGTAGCCATATGTATTTTGACATCATTGTATCATGACACTTATGATTATATATATATGAGATGATTCATCTTTGCGGCAACTATATGCATGTGTACCTATGTGATGCTTCTATATGTTTTATGATGTATGCTTGTGATATGGATGCAAATATGTATATGATGCAATGCAATATTTTTGTTCTTTTATGTTTTATATGTGTATGCATGATGTAAATGTGAATGTATGAAATGTTAATGAATATGATAATGCAAATGATGAGATGCATGATGAAAATGTAAAATGTGCTAACATGTGTTGTGTGCAGGATGTGATGCAATTGTGATATCTATATGTATGTATGAAATGCTTATATGTGGTAATGCAGGTGCAACTACATGAAATGCAAATATTTTTGGCTTGTCACTATACTCAGTCATGTGATAGCAGGCTACATAGACTTAGGAAGGACAATGGAGGTCAATCAAGAAAGGGGATGGAAGATAGAAGATATGAAAGTGAAAAGAGCTTCTTGTGCATTATCATCATTGAGCTTTATTATGACAAGTATGTTATGACAATCGAGGCATATGTTTGACCCAGAAAGTCATTGTACCCGTTTGCTGGAGATGAGACAGTCGCAAACAAGGAATGCCCCAGTTCATACTAGACTCACAGCGTCCTCATATCCTTGGACAAGTCATAGCATTACTAAGAGACAATCCATAGACAGCAAAGAAAAATAGGTGACGATACCCCATCCTTGCCTTTCTAGTCAAAGACAGCCTGGAGATAAAATCTCTAGTCAGAGACATCCTGGAAAAGCTAAAAGACATGTCACTAGAAAGATAAAATCAAAAGAAAACCAAGACTCGACACCAACATCCACTGTAGTCCTCAAGTTTAGTATCTCTTGTCACTTGTATAAGTCTATTTGATTGTGGTCACAATGTTTACTTTCACAAAAATGATAGATAGCACTAAACCATATGTTCTATGAGTCTGTTGAAAGATTTGATTTGTTGAAGCCTATTATTGCTGCTGTGTCTCATCTGAAACTGACTGAATCCATGAAACTGATACTTTATTGCGGAGAAAGTGAAACTTTATTGTGGATTGTGCGCGAATACACTGAAGAAAAATGGAAGAAACTATACTCCTCGAAACATGTAATGCTCTCAGTTCCACACCCATCACTAGACGTAGGATTTGCCTTAGCCACATATAGGAGCTGATTTATTATGGATGGAAACTGAGGGATTATTATGAATGGCTAACCAATCTTAGATAGATCAATAACAAGCCATGATGGGAATGGATAAGTTTATTATGCATGGATAGGTTATGAGTGTGTGCAAAGTGAAGGATGAAATGGAATCCTGAAGGAGGGAGGAGCAATGTCTCTACACATGGCGTCGGTGACCCGGTTTTCACCATGGTACTTGCCCACGGCGCCACCAAAGTGGTTTTCACCGTTGGACGAAAATGTTTTTCTATTTTTCAATTTTATTTGTTGTCACAAGGCGCCTGTTTGCCAGGTTTTCACCAAGTAACGATTTTTTATTTTTATGATTTTTTTTTGTCTTTTTGAATTTTTTGATATTTTTGTACTTTTGAATTAGGATACTCTGAAGAGCTATGTGTAAAATGTGCGAAGGTGTATGATGTTAATAGGATCCTCCAAAGGTTCACCCTCTGTGGTTGAGAGCTGATATGCACCAGATCCATATGCTGCTGTGATGATGTAAGGACCAAGCCAGTTTGGTTAGAACTTGCCCTTCTTCTCTCTGTCTTGCTGATTTTTAGGATTTTCTATGAGAACCAAGCCACCCACCTCAAATGTGTGAGGCTTAACCTTATGATTGTAACTGCAACGTTCCTTGACTGAATGATGTGTATCTCGAGTGACTGTCTTCCTTGATGAAGAAACTGAGATAGAATTACTAGTGTGTGGATTACACAGTCCCATATGCATGTCACCTAAAGAAGTTTGGGCATCTCTGATAATGAAGTCCTTCGAGGAAGCTCCATTAAAGGTCCATGATGTATCGCTAGAAGGGAAAGGATGTGTGGAACAAGTGGATGAGTGATGAAGGCTTATGATTGTGAAAAGAAGTGAAAGTAGGATAGCATGATGGAGACTTAGGATCAACAAGTATGCTTTTTGACTTGAAATTGTAGAATTTTTGCCCCCAGTTATTTTGATATTAGGGGAGATCAACTCTTGTTCTTTTTCGTTTATAGGATTTTTATCCTTGACTTTGATTTTTGCAGAGTCCAATAGCTTTTGATTTTGATTTGGACTAAAGGATTTTTCTTTATTTTTGACTTTTAAATTTTTCTGTTCATAGCTTGATTTTTCATCCCCAATTAGTAAGGGATTTTGTAATTCTTGTTGATCCAAGTCTGGGAGCGGAGTGGAAATGGAATGAGTGGATGAAATGATAAGGCTATGTGAGTTCTCAAGAGGTCTGGCGATATGCTCAATAGATTCTTCATTGGAACCACTCTTAGGACTATTGATATCAAGAGATGCTTGCACCACTAAAGGAGATTTGCATTCAGACTTAGTAGCCACAACACTAGGTGGTTCATACCCAATTCCTTGGCATTGCAAATTGTTTGTAGATTGTTCCTGTCGACTAAATACCTTAGGAGATAGTGGGAGTTGATCAACATGAAAGATATACTCACCACATCCCATGTCTTTAACTTTTGAACTTTTCTTTTATCTCTGCTTGTTTTGATGTCGAATCTTTCAAGGATTCTGAATCAACATATGTTGATGAAGAAACAACCTCTTGATTGACTAGGATTGTTATTTTTGATTTAGGTAGTAGATTGCTGTAATATATGAATGGATTCGGATCACCTTTGATGGTCACTTCAACTCCATTGTGAGGAAACTTAATGCATTGGTGGCATGTAGATGGGACTACTCTCATCTCATGAATCCAAGGACGTCCTAGCAATATGTTGTATGTGAGATCAAGGTTTAGGACTTGAGAAATCACATCTTTTGTAACTAGTCCAACTCTGAGAGGCAAGGTGACTGTACCTTTGGATGAACATTCATCATCATCATATGCTTTGATGGTAATTTTGTTTGTAGCATTCACAGCGTTTTTAGAATATCCCAATTGTTTAATAGTTCTCAAGGTACAAATGTTTAGACCTGCTCCTCCATCTATCAGGACTCGTTTTATTCGGTGCTTGTGTAGGAAGGCTTCAATGTGTAAAGGTGCATTATGTGGCTAACTTACGGAGGCGTCAGTGGCTTCTATGAATGTAAGGGAGTGTGGAATGGAAAGATATCCTACCATGGCTTGAAATTGGTCCATGTTCAGATTAGTAGGGACAGAACTGTGTCTCAAGATTTTGTCAAGAATAGCTTTATGTGTGGGGGATATGCATAAGAGCTCAAGGATGGAGATAAGCGCGGGTGTCTTCCCCAACTGCTCTACAAGGTCATACTCAAGCTTAGTTGATGAGGAATCGATGTTTTTAGCTGGAGCACCTTGCAAAGTGAGTTTACCTTGACGAGTTGTAGCATTACATTCAGAGATAGGTTCAGAAGAAGATCCAATGCCTTTTAGGACAATCCTGGGTCTTTGGGTAGAAGTCTCAGGCGTTTTGTCCTTGATGATAATGGTAGAGATATAATTGTCCATCGAAATGTGATTGATAGTTGAATCATAGTTATAGGATGCTCTGGTATAGTTGGTTTGGTCATCTATGGCTTTAGCTTTATAGGATGCTCTGGTATAGAGATATGCTTTGGGAATGGTTCCTTAAACATCTCATGTTCTTGATTGGATGAGTGTCTTTTAATTTCAATGTCACCTCTATCAATAAGATCTTGTATGATGTTCTTTAGTCGATGGCAATTTCCTGTCTTATGACCTTTGCTCTTATGAAATTCACAATATTCATCATCATTCCACCAATTTGGTTTGACCTTTGGCTCATATGGAGGAAAATCTGGAATTGTGATTATCTTGTTTGCCACTAGCTTCTTGAAAACTGACTCAAGTGGTTCTCCCAATGGGGTGTACTTCCTTTGTGACTTTGAAGTTGTTTGAGTATTCACCTGATTGTTTGTAGAGCTTGATCCGGAAAAAATGATTTTGGGTCGTACTGTATTGGCATCCACAACACCATCATTGACTGTGTTCTTATTTTTATTCCAAAATCTTGGCTTATCTTTTCCTTTAAAGTCATCTTTGTTTTCCTTGAATATCTTAATGACTCCTTGTTCAATTAGGACTTTTTCTGTTGCTAAGCCTTTTTCAATGACGTCTTTGAAGGTGGACAAACAATCTTTTCTTAGGTCATAACCAATGTCTTTGTTAACATTTTGGGTGAACATATCAAACATTTGTTTTTTTGGAATTTCACAAGAGCATCTGCTGGCTATATTTCTCCATCTTTGTAAAAATGATGAAAAAGATTCTCCATCCTTTTGCTTGGTGTTGCACAAGGTAGTGACTGATATGTCTGTCTCTATGTTGTATGAGAAATGTTGGATAAATGCCTCTGCTAAGTCACCCCATGACTTAATTCCAGGTGGAAGTTGAGAGAACCATTCCATAGCTTGATCTCCTAAGCTTTGTGGGAATAATCTCATCAAATACGTCTCTTCTACTGCTACCTCAATGCAAGCTGTGAAAAATTGTCTTATATGTGCCTTAGGATCCCCTTTTCCTCTATACTTATCAAACTTAGGTGTCACGAAATGTGTAGGAAAATGAGGCATTGGAATGCTCTTGTCAAATAGATAACGACATATGTCTCTCATTTTGTAAGTTGGCTTCGGTGTATTTATGTCCTTCATTTTCTTTTATAAGTCCTTGATTTGCTGTTCCAAATTGTTCTTAGGTGGAGACCGACTTCTTGGACCATACCCCATGCTTGAAGCACCGGGTGGAGGAGGAGCATGTTGCATATATGGATGATATTGATCATACACATGTTCATACTAAGGAGGTCTATAATGATGCTGTGTATATGGACCATTTGGTATAGAGTCATGATGAGGAATGGAATATCTGTTTTGTCCATGTATACCATACTCTACAGGCATGTCATGAGTTTGTTCTAGTGTGTTGCCCCCAAATTTGACACGGGATTTCCTTGTGTCCAAATTTTGAGCATGCCTTTGAATATCCAATTGCTTAGGTGGTTGATCCTTAGAATTGGCATGTGATTGAGTGTATTTTTCTGCATAAGACTTCCATGATGATCTGCAAAGATGAGTATCATATGCTTGACCATGTGTGTATGGGACCTCTGGTTTTTGAAACAAAGATGATGGTGATTCAGGCACCATATGTGGTCCTCTATTGCCTCCACTATTAGGCCTCCTTTGATCCATGTTGGAGTGAGATTGTTGCAAAGGTTGATTTTCCATTATTTGAGACATGTCAAAATCATGAGGGATCTTGGCTCCACTATGTGCCATCACTTGTAAGAAATATTGTCTATCTCTCTTCATTATTTCCTCAACCAATCTATTGAAATGGGGATCCATAATGGTGTCTTCCACTTCTGCTGAATGTATGGAAAAGTTGTCCATATTGTCATTGTGTGTGTCATTGTTGTTTGTAGTATCCATGTGCTCAACATTTATAATGTTTCTATAGGCATCCATGTCAGGTAATGTAGTATGATCAAACTTGAAAAAGACATCATTGTCATACTCATAGGCACTCATGTTTACGGACTCTTGAGCCTCTTTAGCTTCTCTCCTATATTTTTGGAAATGGGTTTCAACCATGAACTAGGTATTGACCGAGATGTTTGAGACTAGATGAAAATGAAAAGAGTATGGAAAACCAAGAGTTGGATGGAATGTAAATGAATCTGAGGTTTACTTGCAATGTCCAAAGTGTAAGACCAAGTATGTATGTAGTAGAGTAGGTGTGGCTTCCAAAGAGATGATAGTTTCTCTTGATGAGGTAAGTTGACCTTGACTCTAAGTAAGACCAAATGAGACCCAAAGGTGATAGACCTTGATGAGGGACCACTTAGCAAAATGTTGTTGTATGTAGTGTGTTGACAAAGTAAGATGAGGACAAGCAAGTGACCTTTTGACTCAAGTTTAGACAAATATGAATGTAATGTAAGGTGTAAAGCAATGATGGACTTTGTGAGACCCAAAAATAGGTTGAATGCTAGATGAAAACCCAGAGAGATAACCTAGGAAGCTCAATAAGTCTGAAACTGATTGTTCTTGTTTGTTGGATTGTGTGTTTTTCCCAATACTAAACATAGATGTGTTTGTATACTTCACACACACGGTTCTAAAATCTGAGTGCAATTTTTCCAATCTGTGAAGTGACATGTTGTGACCCAATCTGAATTTGTGACTGTTTTTCATGACAAGAGGACACAATGTTGATGAGGACTCAATGTTTGCAAGTGTTTAGACCCAAAATGACTCAAAGAAAAGTGTGTTGTTTGATGTAAAATTGTTTTGCATACACTTGAAGACACAAAAGACACTATGTTTTGATGTTTGGTCTTGAATGTTTGATTGTTCAAAATAAGACAAACACAATTCTTATGGTTGGCCAAGACAATAGTTGTTGATTCCCACATGAGGCTACGCAATTCAGAGCGGATACTTAGATGCTTGACCCCACTGGCTCCACCATCGGCACTCACTTCTTGGGGCAGCCAAGCATAAGTCCCCACGAAAACTCCTCGTGGTGAACTTTGTATCTCTACTAAGAACGGTATGTGTGTGGGCCACTCCAGAGGTCTGACCTCTTGCTCCAACAACTAGAAGGATTTTGGCTTCTAAAATAAAAAGGTGCTAGTAAGGGCATCCGCTCGTATGGCCATACATGCGACACTTTCAGCTCTATAAATATAGAAGGCTCCTAGTCAGTAGGGGTTACACCCTACAAATGATCAAATAAATTTGATCAAACGGGTTTATGGGGAGATATAGTGTCGGTATGAACTAATCAGCACACGTTATCCATAGTTTTCACCATGAATAGAGTTGTTTATAGTTGTTTGGAAGAGGTGGGTTTTCCTCACTACCACTTGGGTCATTCTCTCCTCACTAGTAGTCCTAATGACCACATGGGGAGACAGGCCCTCTAAAGATTAAACAAAAAAGAGCCTATTGCCCAAGACACAAAAGACAATGGTTCAATTTTAGTGCACCAATTGAAGTGTTTGCTAGTCTATGAAAACAAGGCACATAATAAAGATCAAAAACCCTTGCCAAGGTCCTGGAACAATGATTTATTAGTAGTTTGGATTGTTTCAAATGATCACCCCTTCCTGCAAGCCAACAAGTTAGGTAAATTTTAGATCCAAAAGGCTTTGTGAAATAGGGGCCTTCAACAATGCGTTTTTTTGACCAATTCAAAGATCTTATTCATCATAAAAAAAGTCCACTTGTAAAATTTCAAGAGATTTCCAAAAATCTAAGAAAATCCAAAAAATTTGCTAATTTGCTCCAAAAATTATTTTTTTATGAAAAATCATAAAAAATTCATATAAAATGCAAAATTGATCCAAAAAATCAGAAATTTTTAGTGTACAGTCTTGATGGTCTTCCAAACCTGCATAAAAAAATTCCTACAACAAATCTGAGCAGTTTGTGAGATATGAGCAAAATAATGCAAAACCCTAATTTTCAAAGATCGAATTTTTGAGGAATTATTTTGCATCAAATTTAAAATCACAAAGAACAGATCTTGTGTATGATTTGGAGATATTTTCAAAAATGTAAGAAAATCTGAAAAATTCGCTAATTTTCTCTCAAAATTAATTTTTTTTATGAAAAATCATAAAAAATTCATATAAAATGCCAAATTGATCCAAAAAATCAGAAATTTTTACTGAACACCTCTGATAATGTTCTTGACCTGCAAAAAAAAATTTGATGCCAAAATTCAAAGCCGTTTGTGAGATTCGATCAAAATAATAAAAAACCCTAATTTTTAAAGATCCAATTTTTAGGGAAATATTTTGCATCAAAATTAAAACCACAAAGAATAGATCATGTGTGTAAATTAGAGAGATTTCCAAAAATATAAGAAAATCTAAAATTTTTGCTAATTTGCTCTCAAAATTATTTTTTTATGAAAAGTCATAAAAAAATCATGAAAAATGAAAATATGCTCCAAAAATTCTTAATTTTGGACTGAAAGCACTTAATATTGTCTTCAACTTGCAAACAAAATTTGGTGCAAAAAATCTAAGCCGTTTGTGAGATATGATCGAATCTCTCTAAGATCTTGATTTTGTGTCCAAAACCCTAGCTGCACAAGGTTATTCTCCAAATTGTTTTACAAAACAGCAAAATATGGTTAGGAAAACCTACAAAAAAACACAGATCTAACAAAAATCCATGTCCCATGGGGCGTGCCAAAATGTATATGGTGAAAATGGATAACAACAATATTGAAAGACTAAATGAATTCAACCACAAAACCCTAGCCTAACAACAACAAAGATCCACCATAACATATGAAGATTACTTAAGACAATGCAAATCAAATGAAATCACAAAGATTATACCATCACATGTCCAATAGGGTTTGAATCTCTATTCTTCCTATCTCCATTGATTTTGCTTGATATATTTGCTCTCAGATTTTATATGTGCATAAGAGCTCAACAAAGAACGGAAATGTGATTGCAAGTAGGATCTCATATGAAAGTTCAAAGGCATAGTGTAGTCGAATAATCATCGGGATGCATAAGGTTGATAATGAAGGAAGCATCTCCTTATATAGAAGACACTATATGAAATGGAGGGATAAGATTGAGAGGTGTAAAAGATAAATGGTCAACTATGATTAAAGGGTAGGTATAGAAAATAATAAAATAATGAGAGGGTAGGTAGTGTAGGAATTAAGAGATGAATGACATGTGTCATAGGTAGAAAAGGTTAATGAATTAATTAAATAAATAAAGATTTATTTAATTAATAGAGGAAGTGGGATCAATTAAATAAATAAAAGTATTTATTTACTTTAGGAAAAGGACAATTTAAATAAATAAATGTATTTATTTAAATGAGAAATAAGGCTAGAAGAGGATAAATGAATTAATTAAATAAATAAAGATTTATTTAATTAATAGAAGAATTAAGCTTAAATAATTAAATAAATAAAGATATTTATTTAATTAGACTGGATAATTTTAGGTGTTTACAGGTATCATATTCAAACTTTTGTCAGAAGGATACGGGCATATATCTTCCAATGAATACTTCTTGGAACTTGTTTCATTCTGCATATCTTGTATTTGTTGTTGTAGAGTTTGCATTTGCTGAGTGAGATTTAACAACGAATTATCCATACAATTTCTCCTTGTCTCTTCATAAGTTCTTCTATCACTACGCTCTCTTCTTGTGTCATCATGTTCTTTTCTTGTTCTATCTCCCCTTGTTTCTTCATGGATCATCTGTGTTTTGGGTGTTACTTGTCTCTGCATCTTGTTTCAAGCCTTCTATGTTAAAGTCTTGTGGCAATTTAGCTCCTGATTTTGCCAACATCAAAAGATATATATATATATATTTTTGCTAATAATTTTTCCATTAGTCTATCAAATTTGAAATCTTGCTCAAGGTCTCTAATGGTGTTATTGACCGCTTCTTCATCAACAACCATATACCCAAAAGTTTGGAACGTTTAATTATCTTCTTCTTCCATTTGTTTTTGTTGTTTTCTGAGTTGTTCATATTGAGCTCTAGTCCAAACCGGCATGTGATTGTTTCGAAATTTTTGAAGTTTTTAACTTTCTAAAGACAACTCAATAGGTGATTATTGGTTTAGGAAGGTATGCTTTGTTAATTTTACCACTGTTGTTGGTTCGTTGTGATAAAGCGCCTCTTTGTTGAAAAGAACATCCTTGCAAAATTTCTCCGTCAAATTCTGTCCCGCAGCCACGTAAATAGTGACAAAAACAGTGTAGGAATGTCCTATGTTTTAACAAGATCTTGTGATTGATATACAAGAATCTTATCCTTTTCTGAGTAGCTTTATAACTGGGCTTTCTTTTCTTAAGGCGATACTTAAAAGTCATATAAGCATATGATAGTTTACAAGTTTGCTTTATTCCAATTTGAGTGTAATTTTGATTTTGATATAACCTAGGTTCAAAATAGGAAAGATATATCCAAGATAATGAAAACAAGGTAGATTGATCAAGTTTCATGATAGAGGATTTGATATATCGTGATGAGAAACTAATAATGATGTTGATTTTTTCACTTAAGATGTTTGAATCACTAGCTTGTTGAATGTTTTATGCTCATGGAAACCTTTTAGAAATAGCCTGTTGGATTGGTAACCCAGTTATCGAACTAGCTTGAAAATGTGTGATAAATTAAAAACAATTCTACTCAAGAAATGTTTTGATACTGACTTTGAAATTTTGGTTTGATATGCTTTGTCTCAGATGTGAGAAAGCATTTGTGCTAACATTTTGGTCAAAAGTGCTAATGTGCTATTTTGTTGCTCGAAAGTGCTGCTCTGACTATGTTTCAAGGATTCTTTTCAATTTTTCCAGCAAGTTGTTGGATTTTTGCTCATTTTTAGATGATGATTTTCTTCAATTTTTGACCATTATGAGCATGTTATAGACATAGAAGACACAATGTTTGAAAAATAAAATGCACAAGCAACTACAAATCATATGGCAGGCTGAGACAATAATTGTTGAATCTCACATGGGGTTTCCCCCGAGGCTATGCTATTCAAAGCGGATATTTAGATGCTTGACCCCACTGGCTCCACCCTCGACACTCACTTCTCTGGGGCAGCCAAGCACCAGTTTCCATGAAAATGCCCCATTGAAAACTTTATATCTCTACTAAGAACCGTATATGTGTGAGCCGCTTCAGAGGTCTGACCTCCTACGCCAACAATTAGAAGGATTTTGGCAACTAGTACAAGTGGTTTTTAGTAAAGGCTTCCAGTCATGTGGCCATACATGTGGCACTTTCAGCTCTGTAAATACAGAAGGTTCCCAGCCTATAGAGGTTACGCTCCATAGGTTTTATGGGGAAACATAGTGTCGGTATGAACTTATCAGCACATGATGCTTGTGACTTTCGTCACAAACATGATTTATTTAGAGTGGATCAGAAGGACTCGGTATTAGCCCGTTTCCACTTTGGGTCGTTCCCCTCTCACTAGCCCACTCAAGGCAGCTTGGGAAGGAAGACCCTCTAAAGGTTACACATAAAAGAGAGTAGGTCTGGTTTTCTGATCACCATATGATGGTGAGAGCATACTTACCTACTACTTCATCAAGCACGAAAAACACAAGTTTATTTTAGCCCTCTACAATCTTTGCGCAACTACTTTAAAGAAGTCACTCAAAATGCAAGTTGCATGTTGTAGATTTATCCTAGTTAAGATAAATGAGCAAGATATGTTGTGTTACTTTCCAAAATAAAACTCTTAATTAACTATGTGAGGAAATGCATGGAATTTTCTTAAAAACAATCCTGCACATAGCTATGTTACTAGTTTGAAATTTTTCAGTTCTTGGACATTCAGACTTGCAGAAAAGTTGGTTAGTTGCAAATAAAAGCACCATCCTAGCAAATGCATTGTCTTCCACCTCAAAAGCACTAACCTAGAGGGAAAAAGCGTGAACCTATGATACAAAAGTGTTGCCTGTGGACTACAAAGCGAGAACCTTGTGGTCATGGGTTCGAGCCCGATGGTGGGCGCCAAAATGCATCGACTTGAATTTCATCATCAGAATACTATCTGCAACATGTTAGTTTCTGTAAAGCGGAAAAATCGAACCCTAGTCGTTCTCCCCTCCCCAACTCCAAAGAGAGAGAAGGGAGAGTCACTAGGGTTGATGGTTTTCACTTGGGAAAGACTTTACATTCAAAAGAGGGGTTGAAACCCACAAGATCCAATCCCACGCAATGCAAGATTGGATTCTAAATGAGTTTCAAGGGTTAAGACATCAAGGATACCCTCTTTTGTAAAGAAATGTGGAAAGAATGATTGAACTAGGAATGCATGTAAAGTGGGAAATATTCGCTTATAAACAGAGATAGGGATATGGTATGAAGCTGCGGACCTGGAATTAGCAGTAAAATGTCGAGATGGTGCTGTTCTACAAATTTGAGCGAAAGTTGACGGGACGATGGCGCCCGGCGTGCACACGGTCCTCCGAAAAATCCGCGAAACGAAGGTGGATCTGTTCGTCTCTGCACAAGGATTCTAGATCTTCAATTACAGCCGCGTACCTGCAACCTACACACAGAAAAGAGAGGACGATTGGGGGGTTAGGGATGAGGGGTTTGCCTTTAGGTCAAACCCCGGTTTTGGAATTAACCAAGAAATGAGAATGTTGTAAATGTAAATGTTTGTAATGTAAACAAGTACTGATACCTTGTTGTAAGAATGTTTGTATTCTTACATGCGAAGGTGTAATGTATGTTGTATGTAATGTGTTGTATGTGATCTCCTCTTCAATGGTTGAATCCTTGTCTTGAATGCAACACTTAGCCTTGAATGGAGACTTAGAATGCTCAATTGCTTGAAGGTATGCTTGAATGCTTGTATGCTTGAATGCTTGAATATCGTTTCCACCTTTTTTCCATCTTCCAAAATGGGAGAGGAAATGTAGTTTATATACTTGTCAATTAGGGTTAAAAGACTGATTTTCCCGACCTTAGGCCGACCAGGAAACATTATTTTCCAATTTGCAAACTTAAAGACCCGAAGCTCCATAAGAGATCGGGCCCAAAATAGGGCCAGGGACCAGGGTGCTGGGCGCCCTAGTCCTGAAGGACCAGGGCACTGGGCGCCATGGTCCCACCTCCAGGGACAGCGAGGTGCAAGGAGGATCAGGCCAGGGTGTTGAGAAATGCAGTTTTTGGTGTCATGAACAAGTTTCGGGGTCTCCATTCAGGTTCCGTGTTGCATCGCCATCGTGAAGACCCAAATGCAGTCGAAATTGCAAGTGTTGCCATTTCAGGACGCTACAGTTTCACAAAATACAAAGGAAATACTATAGGAAATCCAAATGCAACCAATGAAACTACATGAAATGAGTATAAAATAAAAACATTATTTTTACCTTTATGATTTAAGTCTCATTGTGTCCTAACTCCACTGTTCCTGGTTGTAGATGATGTGCTCTCAGACAAGAACTGATAGCTTCCAAGATGGCATGTGAAGAATGGACTGATAACTGATAGCTAACTGATACTATGATATGAAATGCAAATGATTTAAAGCTAAATGATTATGCTAAATGAGAAAATGCTAAAATGTCAATTGCTTCAAAATTAAAACTCACGGATGCATAAGTTTACTCAAATTGTTAACTTGAAAACTCACTTGAAGACTAACTCTTTCTCAACTCAAACTCCCACATTTATAGACTTTTGAGAAGATAAGATGATGTGTCCTGGATCAATGGCCATGATTAGATTTGTAAATTTGGATGGTTGTGAGCAAAGGTGGAGGTTGAGAGAAAGGGGGAAGGAGAAGACAAGTGTCACTCATCTCACCTTGATTGGGTTACTGACTGAGGGAATCTAAGGATGATTGGAGAAGATTTAGGCATGAGAGGACAAGTGGACTCGAGTCCTTCCTAAGATATAGGGATGTTGGAGAGAATATAGAAGAAGGTTAGGAAATATGTGTACATACACAATATTTCAATTATTTTGGAAGTTGGAGATAAGTGGCTAATAAATATTTTATTTATTTTCATTTTGTTGAATTAATTTAGCCACATGATGAATGAGTTGGCAAAGGAAAGATGAAGTGGAGATGGAAGATGAGTTGGAAAAGGAATTAAATAATTAAGACTATAGGATAGAGGAATAACCATTAAATATTAGATATTTAATTGATTGAAGGAATAATTAAATATTAGATATTTAATTAATTGATTAGAAGAAAAGGATAAATGAATGAATTAATTAAATATTTAAATTAAATTAATTAATAGAAAGACATGAAATGAATTAAATAAATTAATCTTTTCAAATTAACTATTTTTTTTTTGAATAAAAGGGGTAAAAACTTTATTGAAACAAAGACACAAAAATTACAAGGAGGGCCCAAGCCCCGAGGCTCCAAAAAAGAGCCTCAGGCTCGGACCAAGCTCAACCAACATCATTACTATCCATATCCTTAGCAAAAATCTTCTGCAAGACCTCACAGTAATCCGGGGAAAGATGCTCCCAATCTTCAATTTTCCAATCACCGTCATGTTCCGAAGCCCACTTAGCCAACCAATCAGCTACTCTATTCCATTCACGAGGAATGTGGATAAAGGACACCTGCTCCATTAAAGAACTAATTTGAAGAATCTGATGAACTATCCCTGCCAGCTGCCAATGAATCCCACTCACCTTCTTCTCAGTCAACAAATTCACAATAATTTGTGAATCCGATTAACAGATAACCTTCCTTCTACCCAAATCCCAAGTCCGCTCCAAGGCATAGAGAATAGCAAGTCCCTCCATAAAATTATTAGATTGCCTCCCTTTATGCACCGAAAAGAAGAAAACCACCTCCCCCAGACAATTCCTACCAACACCTCCAACCCCTACCGGGCCTGGGTTACCCCTGGAGGAACCATCAGTGTTAATCTTGATAATCTCATCCTGGGGGGGTCTCCACCTTCCCACCCTTTGGACCTTCTTCATAGCACACCTACCTCTCCTGACATAAGTGGATGCGGGAGACAACTCCTGCTAGCCAAACCTACTCATGATATCCGCCTCATCTCTATCCAAAGGAAAATTCACCTCACATTTAGTTTCCACCATCTCCCGAATCATAACCATGATTTTATTCCACACTTGTTGCACTAACAGTCTAGCCTCATGAAAGATACTTCTGTTCCCCTAAAGCCAGATTTGCTAGAGAATGAAGATGGGACCAATATACCAGACCGTCTGGAGGAAGGGGGATAAGATAGGAGGTCTGCCCAAACTGCTCCAAAACTCCACCAGAGAATCTACGTGAACACAAGGACACTTCCACACCCCCCACCAGTAATGCCAAATAAGCATAGAGAAGGGGCATCTGAAGAACAGATGTGAGGAGTCTTCCTCCCCGTTACCACACAAAGCACAAATCGAAGGCCCCAAGAAACCCTGCTTGCGAATATTATCCCAAGTTAGGCATCTATTCAAGACCAGAGTCCAAGCGAAGCAGTTGCACTTCGGCCAAGAAGAATTGTTCCAAACCTGTTTCCACCAATGCACCTCTCTTCCCTCCAATCTTTGGTTCAACAGTTCCCTGTATCCACTAGCTACAGTAAAGACACCCTTAGGATTCAGAGACCAGGCAAGTCCATCCCTACCCTTGATGCCACTATAGTGTCTACTCACCAAAATGCCTCGTAACTCAGCACAGTCCTTCTCTGTCCTAGCAACCAACCACTCATTAAGATCCTTCCACCACTCCATCTCCAGCCGCCCACACCTGTAAACAGTCTTGAAATCACTCACCCTTGACCACCCTGGCTCCAAAATTTTTTGGCTAAGGTTCCCAAGATTAGGAAACTGATCAAGGATGGGGGGTACCCATCCCAAGAGTTGTTCTAGAAAAGGACCTCTTCCCCCCTCCTGCAGATGCAAAAGAGTCCTTCCTTAATGAGAGAGGCCCCCTTCTTGAGAGTATACCAAATCGTAGAGCCTTTACCCTCAAGCGGATATCTTGGAACCTCCTGAGCTGGTATCCTCTGCATATATTTGAAGGCCAAAATCTTAGCCCAACCATGATCCTGCTCGACACACCACCTCTAGTACAATTTTGCCACCAGAGCCTCCCCGAATAGAATAGCTTGCCTTAAACCAAGCCCCCCTGATTGCTTTGGGCTACACACCAAGTCCAAATTGACAAGACTCCATTTAGATGAGGATAGATTGCCTGCCCATAAGAATTGCCTTGCCAAAGAGTCCAAGCCCTTCAAGAACCACTTAGGAGCCACTTGAAGCATACATCGATAGGTCGGAAGAGCCTGAACCACCGACTGAATTAGTTGAACCCTCCCAGCAAATGACAACCATCTATGAGTCCAATGTTCAACCTTTGAGCAAAATTTATCCAAGATACCCTGCCATGACTCCCAAGGAGGATTACTAGGAGAGATAGGAATACCCAAATAAGTCAAGGGCAAGGAGCCAACTTGGAATCTCAAGATAAGAGCAATCCTCCTTTGAATAGTTCCAATGGTGTTGAAGAAAATGATAGAAGATTTATCTTCATTGATCAACTGGCCCAAGGCCACTGGATAAACATCCAAAACCTTACGCAGATTCGTAGCTTCTTTGATCTGAGCAAGTCCCATCAAGGCCGTGTCATCAACAAATTGCAAATGAGACGGTGGTTGCAAGTCATTACCCCAGTTCCAACCCTGAATACTGCCCTGACCCACATTATGCTTGATTAGCCTCCCAAGGCCCTCAACCAGGAGAATGAATAAGGGGAGAGGGGGTCCCCCTGATGAAGGCCCTTAGATGCACCAAACAACTTAGTATGATCCCCATTGATTAGCACTGAGAAAGAGGTGGATGTAACTCCACTCATAACCCATTGAATCCATTCCTCAACAAAGCCAAAAGCCCTAAGGATCTTCTGGAGGAAAGACCAGCGAACTCTATCGTAATCCTTAGCCATGTCCAACTTAATAAACATAGCTTTTTCCTTGGAGGTAGCCATAGAATGAATGGTCTCCGTAGCAATAAACACACCATCCAGAATTTGACGTTCTTCCACAAACCCGCTCTATTCCTCAGAGATAACACCCCCCAAACACTTCTTCAGCCTCTCTGCAATCAGCTTCGAGATGATATTATAAATCACATTGCAGAGAGATATAGGGCGGAACTGGCCTAACCTATCGACCCCCTCACACTTAAGGATAAGTGCAATTAAGGTCGCATTTAGGGCCCTAAGCATCTGTTTATTCCTCTGGGACTCTTGGACTACTTCCAGTAAGTCCAATTTGTTGATATCCCAGAACTCTTGAAAGAATTCAACCGGGAACCCATCCGGGCTAGGGGATTTTCCTTTTCTCATATGAAAAACAATCCTCTCGAGTTCTTCCAGCAAAATAGGGTCCATAAGCTGCCCATTCATCTCCCCAGTAATAAGAGGAGGAATGCAAGCAAGATCCTGGTTCTCCTCCACCGCTTCCCCCTGAGAATCCTCACTGAAGAGGGATCGGAAATACTGTAAAGCCTCCCTAGATATCTCCTACAAGGATAATAACACCTCACCTCTATCATTGACCAGAGCAGGAATGGAATTCCCATGACATCTTGCTTTCATAGAGTTGAAAAAGAAAGTCGTGTTCTTATCGCCCGCTTGAAGCCAATCAATACGAGCTCTTTGTTTCAGGTAAATTTCTTCCCTGAGCTCCCATTCCTCTAAAGCCTTGACATCCCTCTCCTCCTCCCTAAGCAAAGCTTCAGACAAACCCCACTCTTTGATTTCACTAGTGATGCCATTTAACTTTGTTTGGGTAGCTTTCTTAGTGTGAAAAATGTTCCCGAAACCCTGTCGATTCCATTGTTTAAGCTGGAACTTAACAAACTGCAATTGCTTGGCGAAAGTGTACATAGCAGTGCCAAAGGCCGACCTCCCCTTCCTCCACCACTGCTCAACAAGAGCTGGCGAAGAAGGATCCCAAAGCCACATAAGTTGGAATTTGAATGAAGGAGAGCGAGCAACCCGAGTAGCAAAAGAAACCAACTTGATAGGCTAGTGGTCTGACCCTCTCCAGTCATGAATCTCAGAACTTGTGGACCACACCCCACCAAGCCAAAAACTGGAAACCAGAAATCGGTCCAACCTCTCTACAATCCAACACTCCCCCACTCTCCTATTATTCCAAGTGAACAAACTATTACCAGGCTTAATGTCAACAAGATGCAATGATGAAATACTATTCCAAAAAAGGAGAGAAGAGGGCTCCAACCGCATGACACCCCCCTTCTTCTCACTCAACTCAAGGATAGCATTGAAATCTCTCGCCATAATCCAAGGATGGAAAGGGACCAACCTTCGCATATAAGAAATATGAGACCATAAGTTTTGTTTGCCCTGAAGATCGGTGGGGGCATATATATTAGTAAACAAAATAAGATCTCCGGTCTCAAGACTGGAGGCAACTCCAGATAGCGAAGATCTGCAAGCCATCCACCAGACAGGGCGAATCCTTGAAGGGTTCCAAAGATAGGCCACCCCTCCAGAGGAACCAACAACCCCAATACACTGACATTCACCTCGGCCCCAAAGCTTTGACACCAGGCCCATCATACTCTCCACCAAGAGTTTAGTTTTTTGCAAGAACAGGACATCAGGTGAATGATTCCTAATCAAATCCCGAACAATTTTTTGTCTAGGGCCGCTATTCAAGCCTCTTACATTCCATGAGAGCACAATCATTTAGGAGAATTGGAAAAGTGAGAATCCAAAGTCTTTATTGACCCTAACTCAACCAAATTTTCTCCCATCAATTTAATTTTATCCAAAT
Source organism: Cryptomeria japonica (assembly GCF_030272615.1). NCBI lineage: Eukaryota > Viridiplantae > Streptophyta > Pinopsida > Cupressales > Cupressaceae > Cryptomeria > Cryptomeria japonica. Next base: position 848,333,102 of record NC_081411.1, read on the forward strand.
CCTTCTTTCTGCCAACCTTTGAGTTCTTCTCCATAGCACTTTTCTTAGATCTTTCTGATGCAGACCTGGGTGAACGGAAGACTTGTTACTTTTGGCCCCAGCCGGTTCCAATTTCAGGGCTATCGAAGAGCCCTCCCCCCAACCAAATTTACCTCTGAACCAGGAATGATTCCCAGCTGGACCCCTACTGTCTGATCCATCTCCATTTGCTGGCTTCCAATCACTTGCAGGGCCTAGGTAGAATCCTCAATACCTCTTTCTGGACCCCCCCTGACGCACCTTGTTCCAAAGAAGTTAACCTCAGATTCACTTCCTGATTGCTAAGGTCATCCAAGGCCTCAAATCTGTTAAAGGTATCCTCCTGCTGTCTCTCCTGTAAATACCTCTTTTGTCCTCGATTCTTGTTCCATGTCTTAGCTAAGACAAAACCATCAGCATCCTCTACCTCGGCCGACATAGACACTTTTCCTTTGTCAGCCCTATCTTGACTCTGGGCCGGCTGTTGAGGTTGGTGTACTACCGGTTTATAGCTAGGGCACTTACACTGTAAATAACCATACTCATGACACAGACAACAACGAAAAGGTAAAGTCTCGTAATCTAGCTGTTGAACCCATGAATAAGAGCCTGCACACATATCTATAGCATCTGGCAAAGGTTTACTAAGATCAATTTCAACATAGATATGCGCAAAAGTCATTACCTTTCTCCCTAGGGTTTGTGTTGAGGATCCCACTGGCTTCCCAAGCAGTGCGGCCAACAATCGTAGCACATCCTCCCGACAACATTCCACAGGAAAATGTGGCAAATGAACCCACACTGGAACCTTGTTTGGGAGCTCCTCCGAAGGGTTAAACCCTGCATGCCAAGGCTTGATGAATAGCCCCACCTGGTTGTAAAAATACAGACCTCCCTCAAAGACCCTATTGCAATCCTCCATGCAGTTGAAGGTAACCATGAAATAGTTGTTTGCCAGCATCATAATCTCCATTTCCCCTTCCGGAGCCCAATTCCTCTACGCCTAGTTATAATTGCAAAGAAACCCTCTGTATACGGTGAAAATGGATAACAATAATAAAAATGTTGGAAGACTAAATGGATTCAACCACAAAAACCCTAGCCTAACAACAACAAAGATCCACCATAACATATGAAGATTACCTAAGACAATGCAAATCAAATGAAATCACAAAGATTATACCATGACATGTCCAATAGGGTTTGAATCTCCATTCTTCCTATCTCCATTGATCTTGCTTGATATATTTGCTCTCAGATTTTATGTGTGCACAAGAGCTCAACAAAGAACGGAATGTGGTTGCAAGTAGGATCGCATATGAAAAGCGTAGTGTAGTCAAGTAGTCGGGTAGTTAGGGTTTGATAATGAAGGAAGCATCTCCTTATATAGAAGACACTATATGAAAATGGAGGGATAAGATTGAGAGGTGTAAAAGGTCGTCGGCTATGATTAGAGGGTAGGTAAAGAAAATAATAAAATAATGAAAGGGGTAGGTAGTGTATGAATTAAGAGATGAATGACATGTGTCATGGGTAGAAAAGGCTAATGAATTAATTAAATAAATAAAGATTTATTTAATTAATAGAAGAAGTGGGATCAATTAAATAAATAAGATATTTATTTAATTTAAGAAAAGGATAATTTAAATAAATAAATGTATTTATTTAAATGAGAAATAAGGCTAGAAGAGGATAAATGAATGAATTAAATAAATAAAGATTTATTTAATTAATAGAAGAATTAGGCTTAGATAATTAAATAAATAAAGATATTTATTTAATTAGACATGACAATTTTAGGTGTCTACACCCTCATTCCCAAAAACTTGCAATAAAGCGAGTGTTTTGAAAAGTACTCAACGTCTTCAGCAATCAGTTTAGGAGGAATAACCAACTTCGGTCTCTCACTGCATCTCTCTAGGCAACCATTAATCTTCATAATGTGAGAACCACCAATAGTCCCCGATCCTGATTCAGATGAGAAAAGGTTATTGTTAAGTCTTCATACTCTGGAATGGGGGTTTTGAGCCCACCGCAGCGCGAAAATCCATGGCTAGAGGCACTTGCGAGTTCTCACCACCAATACTCGTCATCGGAGCTCTGAAAAAATAAACAAGATAAAAAAAAGCCCACCCCCAAAGGGCCACTCAGGAAAGCACCAAACCTGTAACCCCATCCCCCCCAAAGCCCACCAAGAGGGGGAGCCTGCTGAAACCCCTAATCCCTTGAAAACCCACGGCCTGCAACAGCCCCAAAGCCTAGCTGCTCGCAGTCACCGCTCCTCCCGCAACCTCCCATTTCACCCACCACTCCCTCTGCCTAACCCTGCCCTTCCTTGCCTGCAACTCCACACCCCCGCCGCACCTACACTTCCCTCCCCCCGATGACCCCGACCTAGTTATGAAGTACATAAATCATATGTCAAATTAACTATTCAAATAGAAGAATAATTATTAAATAAATATTAAATATTTATTTAATTGCTCATAGCCATTTTTATGTGTATACAAAAACTAGAAGTTGGGATTTAATCCTTGCACAAGTAGAGATTGCCTACAACAATTCAATGAATAGAAGTACCGAAAAAACACCTTTTGAGATTGTTACCAGAGTGCACCCTAGAGGTATAGCAGAATTGAGAGACAGTAGGAGTAAAGACCAAAAGAAATCAAAAGCATAAGATTTTGCAGATCACATGGCAGCATTGCATATTCAGGTTAAACAACATTTGGAAGACATGAACACCAAATATAAAGATAAGGAAGATGAGAAGAGGAAACATAAGGAATTTGAAGTTGGTGATGAAGTGATGATATATCTGAGAAAAGAGAGATTCCTGGTTGGAACTTATAATAAGTTGTAGATGAAGAAGTTTGGACCCTGTAAGATTTCGAGGAAGTTCAGTTATGTAAATGCATATGAAGTGGAGCTACCAGATAGTCTAAGTATTTCAACTATATTCAACATTGCAGATCTTCATGAGTACGATGAACCAGAATTCAGTGAGAACAGTGTTGCAAACTTGGAGGAACAATTACCCTGGAAGGAACTGGATCAGATTGAAGACATTTTGGATAGTAGGATTGGGCGTAGTACCCAGAACGGTCAGTATATGGAATATCTTGTGAAGTGGAATGGCATACCAGTTGAAGATTCATCTTGGATTTCTCAAGAAGAGGTAAACCACCTTGGTTTCCCTCTGACCCCAGCAAAGTGAGAGGCTCACTTTTTCATTAACCCCGAATGTCTGATGCAAGAGCATCCCCGGTTCACAACAATCTTGCATCAACCAAAAACATTTTCCTTTATGTTTGTTTTCTGTTTGCAGTTTTAGTTTTGCTTTCTGTGTGTCCCCATTTTGGCTCACTGGATCCTGTGGAGTTGGATTCTACTTGAAGACTTGATCATCTTTCTTGCTTTCAGACCGCATCTCATTTGGATCACTTTCCGGCAAGATATCGCTACCGATTTTCATGAGAGTTTCTTGTTACTGGTTGCTTGAGACCTATTCTGGTGATCTACCAGAACCCTTTATGAAGCTTGTGAAGCCTTGGGCGTTGATTTCAATGTTCCTTGGTGTGTGGCCGACCTTTTCCTGTGATCTATGTTTCATCCTTTGGAATCTCTTGGTGGAGGTCGACCTTGTTATTTTCATGTTAGGTCTTGTTCATTGGGTTTTGATCCCTTTTGGGCCGAGTGGATCCTCTGGATCAATATATATTTGTAATTGCGCATTAGAATGTAATCAATTAGAATAAATCAGAGAATCAGATAGCTAGACTGTACATAGAAGATAGATCTTTCGATTCAAGGTCCTGGTTGTGACCTATTCTACCAGGCCTGAGAGCCGATATGTTGTAACCGGTTGGATGTAATCAAATTTCATGAAACTAATAAATCTGTTATGCATTGCCTCCATCATATCTTTGTGTTTCCATTGTGTTTATTCTTGCTGACCGGTTCAAATTGATCTCTTTGAGGTCCCTCCTCACCGATGACTGCTTCACCTAGCCAGGGTTAGGTTACAAAAATATCAGAGAGGGGAAATATAAGATCAATGACGATCTGATGGCATGTTGAACTTGGCTTTGAGAGCGTCCCTTGCCTTTGGAAAAGAAAAATCTCTACGAAAGGAGGAAATCATTGCAATCGAATGCACTGGGATGGTGTCTACAGGCGTAAAAGTCCTCAACCCATATTGAATGATCATGGGTGGCATAAAAAATCGCCCTATAGAAGTCACCTATGGGGTAAAGGAATCGAAAATTGGTAGCTGCATTAAATTCTAATTGGATTTGGGGAACCGATCGAGTAAAAAGATCATCTGAACCATCGGGTTGACAACTACCATACACCAAGCATTTAATATCCAAAGGCTCCCTAGAAGTTTGAATTTTGACCATCGATCGAGAGATCTCACGTGCAGATGGACGCATGAGATCTCAACACAGAGTGCCCCCTTAGACCCAATTGAAGATTATAACATCACCACTGATTTGGCCCCTTATATAAAAATGACGATCGAGATTGCACCATTAAGTGGGCTAGCCCCACTATCTACCCTGTGTGACCTTCGCATTGGTCTTACTCATCGCGCAGGATAGCAGGACCAACAATATGTATGTGATTTTCTTACCCCGCATGACCTCACTGCTTCCTCAAAATCCCTTGCGGGATGGCGGGGAAGCCTTTGTTTAGTTTGCCTTTGTTACCCCGCATGATATCTTAGTGTGCTTGTGAACTATTGCGGGATAGGGGGAAGCCATACACCTTAGATGTTGCTTACCCCGCATCCACCATTTGACACCTTGGGAATGCCCACGGGGTAGCGAGGGAAGCCTTTGTTCTGCTCATTTCTTACCTCATGAGGCCCCTTGACTATCTCTTTTTGCCTTGCGGTATAACAAAACTGCTTATTTATGTTACCCCACATGACCATTTCTTTGTGCTTTTTCTCGGTGCGGGACAGTGGGGAACCATATTCTCTTTGTTTTCTTACCTCGCACAACCTCTTGATGTGCTTTTGACCTGCCACAAGATAATGAGGGGAGCCCTTTTATTGCTTTATTTCCTCATCCCGCAGGACTCCTTTAGCCTCTTCTTGTGCCTTGTGAGATAAGGAAACTACTCTCTTAGCGTTCCCATCACCCTACGACCCCGCAAGACTATCTGCTTGATTTCTAAAACCTTCGTAGGGATGCGGGAGCCAAAAAATATTACCGCTAGCTGGTAAGAATGAACACAGAGACCGACCCGCCAACGATAGGGAACCTTCTAGTTAGAGCCCTAAGTGGCTTTGACCGCCCTAGCCAGTCAAAGATGAATTAGAATTCTTTAGAGCCCAGAGGGATAAAAAGGCAAAAAACTTTCTTTAGACACTACCAACAAAAAATGCACATAAAATGCAGGTTATGCAAGTGTGCATAGCACGCAGGTAATGCAGGTGCACATAACACGCAAGTTATGCGAAACAATAGATTTCTCAGATCGGTTATCTTTAGGGAAGGGTTGACACAAAAAGGGTCAATAGTAAATTGGTAAGTTAAATGCACCTAGATGATAGATACATTCAAAGATAAGATTGATATATTGCATGCAATGATAAAATATGAATAAAAGATAAAGGGAAGCTAAGGCGTGCAACCAAATCCCCCTTTTTGAGAAGCGAGCGTGACAAAACTCGAGATACATTCTTGTTGAAAGATAGTTGCAAGATTGTCGTAAATAGAGATAGCTTAATAATATTGGTAGAGTGTTCAAGAGAGCATTGAAAGATCAATATGAAAGCCAAGAGAGACACCGAGAGAAGAATGAGAGCAAGAAACGTAAAAGGGAACCGTTCAAAATGAGAAAAGAAAGGTTTTTAAACCCAGAAAGGAGCATGGAGAGCCGCTACAACCAAGAGTGAGCCAAGGGACATGTGTCGACAGGCGTCCAACTCACTCTAGGATTTGAGATTTCGTGGTTTATCAGGACATTAGTGCAACACACAGACGTCTACTCAGCATGCTGTCGTCCTACCAAAGATAGGCCCAAATGGGATTTTGGGATAAAGGGGAGTACTCTTTCTTTTGGACTCATTGATGCAGAAGCATCCCTGATCGATGATCAATCTTACATAAACCAAAAATAATTGTTTTTCAATTTTGTTCATGTTCAGTTCTATGTTGCATCTTCTGTGTTTCTTTCAGCATTCTCTGATAGTTGTTCATTTTCCATTGTGGATCAGCTTTTTGGCTTCCAGACTTGTTCTTGTTCCTTATTATAGATTTTCAGTTCATTTAGACCCTTTTTCGACAAGTTATCACTTCTAGATTGTTTGTTTCTTGGTTCTCGGAGCAGTTTGAGCTTATCGGCTATTTGGAGATTTCTTCCCTTACGGAGCATTTTCTTGACTTGTGGATCTAATTGGCACCACACACAATGTTCCCAGGCCCTTGGTCGACCTTCCTTGGGGGTCCACACTTCATCCTTGTCCTTGGCGGAGGAGATCTTCACACATTGGGTCTGACCTATTTTACACGTTTCATTTTCCTCTCTTGGAGAATGTAATCTTTTGTGGTCGACCTGGATGTGTTCCAGATGCTATATATATATATATTGTTGTATTTGATTTCTTTGTAAGATAGCGAAGAGCTACTATGATATTGATTCATGATCTTTAATTAGAACAACTCTTGGAGGTCCGAATGGATTGTAATCTAGAATGTATTCTGTAACTAGGCCCATAAGCCTGCATTTTTGCTCGTATGTTGTTGGCTAATTTATGATGAGTCCATGATATTGTGAATGTCTGATCTTGCATTTTCTCTATTCTGTGTTGGTTCTTCCGTGGCGTTTCTCTTTCTGCATGATTTGGATTGTTCTCTTTGAGGACCCTCCGGATCATGGCTGTTGTATACGATGAAAAGTGATGATGATAAACAATAATATTGAAAGACTAACAAAGATCCAACCACAAAACCCTAGCCTAACAATGAAAAACATCCACCATAGACAAATGAAGATATCTAAGATCATGCAAATAAACAAAATCAAAACAAGATATACCATTCACATGTCAAGTAGGGTTTCAATCTCCATTGATCTTGTTTGATATATTTGCTCTTAGATTTTGTGTGCACAAGAGCTCAACAAAGAATGGAAATGTGGTTGATAGCTTGATCACAAGAAGGCTTGATTGCATAAGATCAATTGTGTCATTAGGTGATTAGATGATTAGGGTTGATAAGGAAGAGGACATCCTCTTATATAAAGAACACTGTAAGAAATGGAGAGATAAGATTAAGAGGTGTAAAGATAAATGGTCGGCTAAGATTAAAGGGTAGGTAGAGGAAATAATTAAATGATAAAGGGGGTAGGTAAGAGAAGAATTAAGAGATGAATGACACGTGTCATGGGTAGAAAAGGCTAATGAATTTGATGCTCTACAAAAAGGATATGTTAGGGGACACAAAAACACACAATATCACACGTTAATAATGTTAGCCTTAAATCAGAAACGAAAGACAAAGGAAATCACTATCCTAAGCAAGCATATCAATAGAGATATCAAACATCTAATAGAAAGCATAACAAAATGAAGGAATGCAATAAAACATCCCCAAATGCCCTCCAACATGCTTATAGTTGTTCCTCCCTTGTTCCTCTCGTCTCCAAGTTCCACATGAGTGTAGCTCTCAGCTGTGCACTGCTATGGAAGTATTATGGATATTTAAGATTGAAAGATGATTGTGAAAGTATGCAAATGCAAGCTAACAACTAGAGAAATATGAGTTAATTAAATGCTATTGTTAATTTTAACCAAAGAGACAAATGTAGATTATGCTAAAATGCTCTCTTAAATTCACTATAACTTAGATGCATGCAAGAATTTTGGATCTGGATTATAAAGGAATGAGCTCTATTTATAAGAAAAATAGAGAAATGGATGGTTAAGATTGAGTAATCTCAACAAGGGTCAGGATTCATGGGTTTATGATCTATGTGAGGGCTTTCAACCCAATTCCAGGATGACAAATGTCATCATGAGATGGGTTGAGGGGAGGGAAGAAGCATTAAATGCTTGATATGACTTGAAGGTTAACTTGGGAGGTAAGGTTAATGTTGAGTTGAATGAATAAAACCATTATCCAATAAATAATGTCTTTATCCAATGGATAAACTCTTGTGCAAGAGTTAGTGAGGATAACCATAGTCAAAACAATAAATGCTTGAAGAGACCCATGAGTCAAATGGAGGTTGAGTTAGAGGGAAAGTCTCTAACTATGTGGGCAAGTGGAATTAACCATAAATGGTTATGTAAGAGCCATTAATGGTCATGTAAGAGCCATTAGTGGTCTGGAAGACTTTGGGGGTTAGCTTGTTGAACACATAAAGCATTAAATACTTTTCAAAGATTTTGGAGGCTTTGAGAAGTGACTTCAAGTTGCTTAGGAATGTGACAATATTTAGGAAATGAGATTAGGCTAATTAGGAATGGTTAGAAGAACTTAGAAAGTGGTTAGAAGAGTCTAGAAGGGGATTTAGGATTGCAAGTGGGTTTGGTGAGTGAGGAAAAATAGGATTTTATTTAAAATAAAATTAATTTATTTCAATTGTGGTTGCAACTTGCATTTGTAAGAGAATGCAAGTGGGGGGGGTAGTTTAGGGATTTAAATAAATGTTTTAATTATTTATTTAAAAGAGGAAAGGGGGTTAAATTAAATAAACATGATTTATTTATTTAATTGATTTAGAGTGTGGATTAATGAATTAATTTAAATAAATTGAATAATTTATTTAATTAATGGGAGAAGGGGATGAGGATGAACTAATTAAATATTAATTTAATTAACTGATTATTTAAGGTTAGATAATCAAATAAATAGTAAATATTCATTTAATTAAGTGGACAAATTTATGTGACTACATTTGCCCCTCTTTGAGACGATGCGGTTTGTCGTGTCGTTTCAAAGAAAGAAAAATAGGCGTGAAGAAATATGCCCCATAAATGTTAATTTAGTGGGTGGTATGCCCCCTCGAGAGATGGATTGAAAAATTTCAAAAAATTGGGCGATCTCAAGAAAAAGGACGAAAAGTGGAGTGGAGTTAGAATAGAAGAAATTAGCAATAATGGTGAAAGAATGGAAGAAATCAGAGTTAAAACGGAGAAATGAGAGATGTTGGAAGTTCACGAGGACCACGGCGGTGAGCAGGGTGAAATTGGGTTAGGGCTGGAGGGTATATATGGGGGTGAAGGGGTAAAAATGGGTTCATTTGCATCCATCTCCGTAGCAATTCAGAGCTCTGACAGTGACTTTTGGTGAAGGAGTGAGAAACGATCATCATGCCGGTACCTATAGTAGATCATTGGCTAGAGCAGATCCGTCGATTCCAACAGCCAGATGACTACGGACTAGCGGTACGCAAATTTGAATTTATGCTTTTTATGCTTTTTTGATATGTTCTTGCAAGCGTCCAAGTCTAATTAAGACAATAGTGCTAAAACTGTGTTTTAGCGCTTTTGTCAGCCCAGATAGCGCTTTTGTGCTGCTATGGCTCTATTGGGTGGTAGTTTTAGCGTTGTCGATAGGTTTAGCATGTTTGTATAGTAGTAATAGCGCGATTGTATTGTTAGTGCTATTGGGCCAATGTTGTAGCACTTTTTTCATGAAATGATGCATTTGTGTGGTTTATTTAGCATTGTTGTTGGTTTAGCACTATTGTGTATAGGTTGTAGCGCGATTGTTAGCAAAATAGTGCTATTGTCCGAAATATAGATGCCCCAATGTTAGAAAAATTATCTCCTAATGCCTGTGTTGGGTGGATGGATGTATGAGTTGTTTTGAATCATAGCAGCCCCGTTGAGACTAGGTCATTATGATAAATGCCTGTTGTAGTCTAGGTTTGCCTTGATCGCTTACCTATTGAGACCCGAAGATACTCAATCAAAGTATCTATTTATAGTCTAGGTTTAAACTTAAGAAAGTTTGAAACAAAACAACTGATGATGTGTTGATGCGTGTGTGTAGGAGGATCTTCCCGTCTTATAGATGCGGGAGTGGCATCCTACCACGCAACAACTATGAGGGCAGTTGACAAAGGTAGAGGTAGATTGTATCGCAGTGACCGACTTGTATGACATGATGCATATGTCTGTGATTCAGACGAATCACAGACTATTGATGATATTAGTTGAGAGTTGACATAGCGAGACCTGCACTTTCCATTTGGCTATGGGAGAGATGACTGTGACACGAGAGGATGTGTAGTGGATACTACACATCTTGATCTAAGCGGAGCTGGTGACTTATGACTGAGGTTTGGGGACAACAATTGTGCAGCGTATGTTTGCAGAGGACGTATACATTCATGATGGCTCGATCACATGGGAGGAGATAGCTGCCTTATATGAGCCACTACCAGCTATGTTATCAGGCATTGTCGAGGGCTTGCTTTACCCCGATTGACGATCACATTGACTGGCTGTGGGTTGGGGCCAGGTCATAGAGCACATGGTGACGGATGGGACTCGCTATGCATGGGGACCATGCGTGCTTTCACACTTGTATAGGGAGCTGCATGAGGTTGTATACTGAGAGACGAGTTCTCTAGGGGTCAGGATTACCTTGCACATATCTGGGTGTGGGAGCACCTGCCAGTGACACGACCGGTTTATCTGAGATTTAGGGCGGTAGATCAACCCTATGTGTACATGTATGGAGGTATGATGAGCCAGCCCCACTTGGGGAAGTTGGATTTTTGGCAACGAGTGTTGGATAATTTGGATACAGTGATATGGAGGCCATATATTGAGTGTGAGCCTTGGTAGGATGATGCAAAGGTCTTGTCGTATGTATTTATGACACAATTTTTGATAGGTAGGACAACCTACAATGTAGAGAGACAGGTACCAGGCAGAGTGATGAGACAGTTTGGATGGAGGCAGGGGTTGTCGAGGGGATCAGGGGAGTATGCACGGGTAGTACGGGAGAGATTTCAGTGGGGGCCAGTGTTACCGTATGATTGGGCCTGAGACGAGTTCCGGACCTTACAGGCGAGACCATGACATATGAGGCCCGAGATTGTGGATGCAGGGGTGACAAAGGAGTACACACAGTATCATACCTCGCATCCTATTCTACGCATTTCAGATCTAGCTGAGCCAATACCATCCTTTGACGATGACAGGAGACAACGATGGAGGAGTAGAGGAGGCCGAGGAGTAGGAGGAGGAGACGAAGGTGATGGAGGAGGGGGAGGAGATGGAGGTGATGGAGGTGGTGGAGGAGATTTTGGAGGAGCAGGAGGAGGTGGAGGGGGTGGTGGTGGTGGATTTGAGGGTGGGGGTGGATTTGGAGGTGTAGGTGGTGGAGGAGGATGATTACAGAGGAGAGGTAGAGGGGGACAACTGTTGTGACTGTCATAGGGTCCTTTGATACAGGGAGCAGCCAAAGTAGGAGGTAGGGATATTGGTGAGGGTGGAGCACCGATGGAGATGGGAGAGGGAGGTATAGGTGGAGGAGAGGATCCTATGGAGATGGGAGGGGGAGACCTACAGGAGCATATGATAGTATATTTGTAGACTCGACTTATAACAGCCGAGGCACGGTTGGAGGATAGTGAGACAGAGATTGCAGTTAGAGATGTTCAGTTGTTTGCACGGGAGTCAGAGTTGACAGTAGTGAGGCAAGAGCGGGATGATGCGGTTGATAGGGTGATCCAGCTGTAGGAGAGAGTTCAAGTCTTGGAGGGAGCACAGGGACATGGTTCGACTAATTCATTGGCGAGGGAGCTACGATGGGCAAGTGGAGAGGTTGACTATTGGCAGGGTTTATATGAGAAGGTGGTGCCATCAAGTCAACAGACATTGGGCTATTCTTAGATGCGATGGGTGAGATTAGAGCGGTCTCAGAGGATGTAGAGAAGTGGTGGTGTGATGGGTCCTCCATGACGAGATAGTGCGGGTGGTGCAGGGAGTAGTGGTGGAGCAAGCGGTGATGGTGGTGCAACATCTAGCCAGAGTGACATTTGAAAGAGTTTATGCTCTTGTTACATTTGTTATGTCGGACTGTGACTTGGATGGCTCTTAGTAGTCGATATATTTTTGACATCATTGTACTCTGATACATGTATACTTTTTTACGAGATGATATGTGATGTGATATATGTGGAGATCCCATATTTTGTGATGATATGCATATTGATGATATGTATGGGTTTATGTAGGATGATGATTATGATTTATGCTTAGATGCATGCTATGGATGATTTTTGCTTTCTATATGTGTATGGTGATAATTTTATGATTTCTATATGCATGTTATGGATGTGGTGCTAACATGTGGATGCAGGTTAGTAGATGTATGGTACATTGTTCTAATGCTTTATGAATGTGACGCAAAATGACTTATGTATGCGTAATGAATAATGAATGATGATGACTATGGGATAGATAATACTTGTTTTTATGTTGATGATATGATGATATGAGTAAATGATGCATGTTGTTTTACAGATGAATCTTAATGAATCGAATGGTTTATGCAAATGTTTATAGATGGTCCTAAAATGAATGCGGTCTTGTGAGAGCGGTCATGGAGGATGGTCGGATCCAGTATTCAAATTTGAGTGGGAGTTCTGGATCGACATCGGGACAGCAGGCGGCAGAAGACACAGAGATTCTTGCAGATGGGGGGGGTTCAGATGGAAAGGACCCTGATGATCCCGTGGATTTGGGGGACCCAGGGGGAGGACCAACACCACGTGATGAGCGGTTAATAGATGAGAGCGGGAAAGAGCAGGTTCAAACTTCAAAAATAGAAGACGGCAAATCGGTAGGAGCCCAAGGATAGCAAGAGATTTGTGTCTCAGAGAACATGGTGGAAGGAAAAGATCACTCGGAAAAGGTCTTCTCATCGACAGACTTGAAAGGGGGACCCAATGGACAGACACGTATGTGGTCCTCGCTGTTTGGGGTTAAACCTAAAGGTAAGTCCTCATTGCCTCCTATTAAAAACTCCTCGAATGTGTCTCAAGGCAAGTTTGCTATCGTTGTTCCAGACCAAATCATAGACCAAAACATTGCCAGAATGGAAAACACTTTGATTGGTAATTTTTTGGGTCAAGACCTAATATAAAAATAGTTCATGGATTTGTCAAAAGAAAGTGGAACCTAAAAGATCAGGTTGATGTGGTAGCAATGAACAAAGGCTGTCTATCTTTCTCTTTTTCCTGTGATGAGGATAGAAGAAACATTCTACGTAGTGGATCTTGGACAATAGGTAAATACATTATGTACATTGAGAAGTGGTACCCTAATGTAGCGAAAGGAAAGAATTTTTTGGTTCAAGTCCCGGTGTGGGTCAAGCTCCCTGGGCTCCCAATGGAATTCTGGGAGGAAGACATTTTTGTAGGAATTGCCAATACCTTTGGGGAGCTCATCGCTATTGACCAGGTCACAACATCCAGAAGAAGACTGATTTACGCTAGGATCTGTGTTGGAGTCAGACCTGACATGAACATGCCAGAGGAAATAGAGATAGAATCGAAACTGGGGAAGTGGAAGCAAAATATTGTTTATGAAACAATCCCCTTCGCCTATTTCCATTGTAAAAAGGTGGGACACTGGGCTAAAATATGTCCAAATATGGAGGATAAACCCTTACCCCAAACTAAGGTCTGGAAAAAAGTAGACAAGCCATCAAAAGCCTTGGAATCCAATGATTTTAATCAGGAGAATCAATCTTAGATAGGACGGGTGGAGGAAGAAATTACCAGCGAAGTGGGTAATGAACTAAAGATTCAGATGGTGGAGCAAAATATTGAGGACTCAGAGTATAAAGAAAAAGACAACACTCAGCAAGAAGAACCGAAAGAGGATAAGAAAGAGTTAGTCCTAGATAAAGGAAAAAAGAAACCCTCAGTCAATGAGAAAGGAGATAACTTTAACCTTGTTTCAAAATCTCAAGATCAAGATAAAGAAATAGATTGGTTCCAGGAGGCCCAACCTGATACCATTCTGGGCCAAGGGCTATCGAAAATTTCTCTAACCACCCTAGCAAAAGGAAAGCTAGCATTTTTGGAAGAACAAGATCCAAAATTGGGAGATGAAGAAGAAATAAAAAAGGCACTGGGGAAGAATGAAACAAAGCAGGAGGACGAAGAAGCAGTAGAGGATAAAAGAAGGAACAAGAAAAAAAAAAAGAATAAAAATAACCCAGTCAATAGTACGATGACTAGAAACACCAGAAGCAGGCTTGGTGATGTGGGAGCACAACATACTTCTCAAGGAAGACACTCAAATGCCAAGAAAAGATCTTTGGAAACAAGCAGGAACTTAGCAGATGGTACCCAAAGAACCATCTTTGAGGCAGGTATTTCCAAAAATCCATGAAAATCATCTCCTGGAACATTAGGGGACTTAATAGTCCCCACAAGCATAATTTAGTTAAAAATATGATTAGAGATAAAAACCCTGATATTTTTTTGATTCAAGAAACTAAGATGGTTAAAGATAAAGTTGAAAGTTTGAATATGTTCAAAAACGGTGGAGTCAGCGGAGGTAGTTCAAAAGGTGCATCGGGAGGAATTGTTATCTTCTGGAACAAAAACAATGTAGAAGGAGAGGTGTTGATACAGGACAACAATCTGGCTTGTATAAGATTTAAGCACATTAAGAATTGTACAACTTGGGTTCTAACTAACATTTATGCCCCCAACACAAAGACTGGTAGAAGTGAGATGTGGAGATATCTAATTGGGTTGAGAAGTAAGTTTGCTGAGGACAATTGGATAATTATGGGAGATTTCAATACTCCCTTGAAGGGAAATGAGAAAAAGGGAGGGAGTCAAGCTAATCTGGATAGCAGACTGGACTTGATGGAATTCATAAACAATAATGCAATTCATGATCTGGAATTGCAGGGAGTCAAATACACCTAGACCAACAGAAGAAGTGGTGAAAATCTGATCCAGGTTAGACTCGATAGAGCTCTGCTTTCCTTAGATTGGTATAATCTTCATGATTGTTCATTATCCTCTCACATAAGGGCTGGATTAGATCATTATCCCATAACCTTTACGACGGATGTAAAGAACAGAAGAAGACATTTCCCTTATAGATTTGAAAAAATGTGGACCAGACACTCGGATCTGGAAAATAAGATTAAGGAATGGTGGCAGGTCAATATTGAAGGGAACGCCATGTACAAAGTGGTTAAAAAGCTGAAGAATGTTAAAGATAATGTTAAGAAGTGGAATAAGGAGTGCTTTGGGAACATCTTTACCTCAAAAGCTACAACCCTCTTAGAGCTCAAGGAAATCCAAGATGAGATACAGATCAATGGTTACACTAATATGTCTAGAAACACTGAAGATGTTATTCTTATGAGATATCATGATATAATAGCTAAAGAGGAAACCTACTGGAAACAAAGATCGAGGAATGTCTGGTTAAAGGAGGGGGACATGAACACTAAATACTTCCATATGTCCACCTTAAGACATAAGGCCATGAATAGAATTGTTCAGATTAAAGTGAATGGCAGATGTGTTGTTGATGATGATTCTATGAGCAAGGCTGCTATGGATTTTTTATCAAATTTACTTGCTAAGGACCAGAATTTGGAATTACAGGCACAGAGGGAACTCTTGGACAGCATACCCACCATTTTGGGGGAGGAACAAAATGATCACCTATCGGCTATCCCTTCCCATGAAGAAATTTTGATAGTTGTCAAATCCTTTGAAGGCAACAAAGCCCCAGGTCCAGATGGCTTTCCCATGTTTTTCTTCCAAATGTACTGGCATATTATAGGAGAAGATGTCACCAGAGTTGTGAAAGAGTTTTTTGGTGCTAGGAAACTATTAAAGGAAGTTAATGGTACTTTTATTGCTCTCATTCCCAAAAAGATGGGGGCAGACTCAATGGATCTTTTCAGACCTATAAGTTTATGCAACTCTCTCTATAAGATTATCTCTAAGGTCCTAATCTCTAGAATTTTGATTCTGTTGCCCTCCATCATTTCGCCTCAACAAAGCGGTTTTGTCCCATGAAGACAAATTTTGGATTCTATCATCTCTGTTCATGAAAATATCCACTCACTGGCATTCTCTAAAAAAGAAGGTTTTCTTTTGAAATTGGATCTCTCTAAAGCGTACGATAGAGTGGACTGGGATTTTATGGTGGATGTTCTCTCTGCTTTTGGCTTTAATACTAGAAGTGTCAGCCTTATCAGACAACTTGTCTCTTCGGCATCTTTCTCTATTTTAATGAATGGCTCCCCCTCTCCTTTATTTAAAGCCTCAAGAGGTCTTAGGCAGGGGGATCCTCTATCTCCAGTGATCTTCATCATCATGGCGGAATGCTTGGGGAGATGTATTGGTAAGCTGGTTGAGAAAAGGGAGTTTTGCGGTTTGAATCCCTCCTTGGCAGATCAAATATGCTCTCATCAGCAGTTTGTTGATGACTCTATAATAATGGGAAAAGCCAATGTTAAGGACACTAGAAGACTAAAAAAGGCTTTGGACAACTATGGAGAGGCCACTGGTCAGCTAATTAATTGGTCTAAAAGCTTTGTTTATTTTATCAATACCCCAGAGAGAAGGAGGATTAAAATTAGTAACATTCTGGGAGGCCAAATTGGTAGTCTATCTGCTTCTTACTTGGGGCTCCCATTAGGCCTTGATCCTCCGGACACCTTTTGGGGAGCCTTGGTGGATAAATTCCACAAAAAGATGTCTGGACGGAAGGGAGCTCTCCTTAGTCAAGCAGGTAAGGTCCAACTGCTTAAATCTACCCTTCAGAGTATCCCCCTCTATGCCATCAGTCTGTTCAGGATTCCAGCTAAGTATGCTGAGGCCATTGAAAAGATTCAAAGATCCTTCTTATGGACAGGGGTGGAAGAGAAGAAAAGAATGAACTTAATTGCATGGGAGAAGGTCTGTAAGCCTAAGAATAAAGGAGGTCTTGGCCTTAGAAGAATAAGAGACATAAATGATCACCACATGGCCAAGCAGATTTGGAGAGGATATAGAAATCAAGGAGAGTGGAAAAAAATATGGGACAACAAATACAAAAGCCAACGCCCGAATCTTCAAAGTTTCCTCAAAGTGGAGACCATCCCTATTGGTTCCAATAGTTGGAAAAATGTCTCTAAGACTAGAGACTTAATTATCAAAGGTACAAAGTGGAAGTTGGGGAAAGGGAATCTTATTCAGTTTTGGGAGGACCCTTGGCTTCTAGATTCCCCTTTGAATGGAAACCCTGAGTGGAACAGATATCAGAACCAATGCAAGGAAAGATTTGGAACCAAGGTTGAGGATTACTGGAAAGATGGACAGTGGAAAGACTTATCTCAAGTGGATCAGTCTTTAGGTAGTTCGAACAAAGTTATGAACTCTATGGTGAGGATTGAAGAAGAAGACCAAATAATTTGGAAACTCACAGCTAGTGGTACTTTTTCAGTGACTTCTCTATATCATCAATAGTTCAAGACCATGGAAAGTCCTTGCTGGGCCAAAGCTTGGGTGAAAGGCCTCATACCCAAAATCAATATTTTCTTTTGGATAGCCCTTCAAGACAAAATTCTCACTACTGAGAATATCAAAAAAAGAGGTATTAGCATGCCTAGTTTCTGTATTCTCTGCAAGCAGAATGAGGAGACAATAAATCGTATGCTCTTCCACTATCCCTTCTCTGCTGATGTTTGGGGAAGCTGTCTGGATCAATTCAACATTAGTTGGAGCTTCCCTAATTCGATTCAGGAAATTTTCAAGTCTTGGCATCATCCTTCAAAAAACAAAACTACAACCTTATTATGGAAAATTGCTTTACCCCACATGTGTTGGGGTCTTTGGAAAGAGAGAAATGATAGGATTTTCAGGGAAAAGACCACTAAGGCTAAAATTGTGTTTGAAAAAATTAGAAGAAGCATAATGGAAAATCTGAATATCATAGGTGGTTTGGATAATCCTCACACTAAGGAGGATCAATGTATCTATAAAAAGTGGAGACTAAAGGCTCAAGAGAGTGTTCAGAGCAACCCTAGAGAAGGAGTGAGATGGACCAGCCCATCCGAAGGATGGATGAAAATCAATTTTGACGGGGCCTCTAAGGGTAACCCGGGGGTTGCTGGATGTGGAGTGGTCCTAAGGGATGAACGGGGAATATGTAAAATCATTATATGTATACCCATAGGAAATCAAACCAATCATGTAGCCGAAGCCATGGTGGCCTATCATGGGATGATCCTTGCAAAGGAAGCCAAATGCACTAAAGTTTGGTGTGAAGGAGACTCCTTTAACATTATCAACTATTTAAATATGAAATTCCCACCGTCTTGGTCTATTAGTAATGCTATTAAAGCTACTAGGAAAATTAGTGAAGAGTTTGACATGTGTGTTTTTACACATGTTTACAGGGAGGCCAACTCTTGTGCTGACTGGGCTGCCAACCTGGCTTGCCAATTGGAAGACATCATTACTAATTATGGTGAAATGGAGATTGCAAGCGAAATGAAAGCCTTTCTCAATCAAGACTGAAGCTACACAAGGCAACATGATACTTTTAATCATTATTTCTAATGACCTTTCCGCCTTTTTCGATGCAAGGCTCATTTGAAGATAATGAAATTTTAAATAGGTGTCTTATCATAATTAATTGGCATGGATTCTGGGCACTCTCAAAGAATAACCACAGAAACCAGAGGGGAAGTGATCAAATCAAGAGAAGGAACTGCAAGGAAGGAGCTGGAAAAATGGGAGGTAACAAGAAGAGATTTGAACCTGCTTCCTGCTCGGACTGGAGAAAGAATGATGAAGTCTGGGATATCCTCTAGCAGGGAGGAATGAATGTTTTCATGGAACGACTAAGTGGGAAAGACCCCACAATCACTTCTTACTTCATCAAGAACTGGAAAATGGAAAAATTCTGATTGGCTCACAGATGATGAATGTCGACAAAGCGGTTATTGCTGAGGCCATGGGGATGTCTATTGAGGGTATGAAATTTTACAGGCACAGAGGAATATCTGACAAAGCTGCAGACAAGTTTCCAGTTACGGATGGAGAGAGGTGAAAGATGATCAAAATTGACAATTCCTACCACTCCCCGAAGAGAATTTGCAGGCCTTGGAGGTTTGTTCTTTTCACTTCTATTGAATACATTACCTTAGACAGTAGGTTTACCAGGGCCTACGGGCATCATTTCGTTCTTCTTAATCATTTTTGTCATGGAGAGAGGGTTAGCCTTCCCTATTACCTAGCATTTTCTATGGATCACACCATAAAGGAAATCCAGAGGGATCCTAAAGGTGATCATGCCCTTCACTAGGGGCTTATGGTCCTGGTTTATAAAATGCTAAAGAGGAAGTGCATTGACAAGCCTATCAAAGGCAAAAATGCTAGAGATGAAACTACAGAAAGTAAGGATAGTGGTTTTAATTTTGACTCGAAAACTGAGGGAGAGTCGGAGGAAACTAGCAAGAAAGGGAGGATTAGGGCCAAGAAAAGGAGGATTATTGTGGACTTTGATACGTCGGATTGTAACTGAATCCCTTGAGGAAAAATCTGCTAAAAAAAGGAAAGGGAAAACCACTGGAAAGAAGGCTCAGAAAAAGAACATTAAAAAGGGGAACAATTCCGACTTCAATCATGTTCAGATTGAATCGGAAGAGGAGGCCGAAGAAAACAAGGTGGTTGATAGTCAGGATAAAGAAGCGGAGGGTAACCCGGTGATGGATAATTTGGAGACCGTGAATACCACAAATTTGCATAAGGAGGAAAAAGGGGATAAAAGTGACAATGGTGACAAAGACACTATTAAGGCCTTCTGTGAGACCATTGCTACTATGGTGAAGGATGTTAACACTTTGAAAACTGATACACAGGCCATTGCAAGAATTACAGTTGGTGACAAGCCCTTGGCGGAACATGTTAAAGAACTGGTAGCCGTTCTGCATAATGCACAAGCTATTGAATGTATGGTTGGAAAAATTATGGAAACGGAGAAAAAGGTCAACCAAATGGGAGATCCTAAGGAAATGGAAAACAAAATGAAAGATTTCAGCACCATAATTGACAAGCTGGAGCTCAATGTAAAGAAGATAGCCGACCAAAACTTCCAAATCCTCAAATCCTTGGTGGACAACATGAACATCCTTATTAACAGGTTCGAGAATGATGCTGATAAGGATGGTGATAAAGAGTAGTTGAACAAGAAAGGGCATGAAAGGAGGACCAGAGCGAACACAAAGAAAAAAGGCGACATCGAAGGTCGTGAGCTGGAGGATCTGAAGACCTCAGCGAACAACATGAAACAAATGGTTGTTCACGCTGAGGAAATTATGAATAGTATTTAGTTTCTGTTGCTGTCCCTATTTAGGTCTCTTTGCTGTCTTTATGCTTTCCTTTTGCTGTCTGTACCGAGATACTTTATTATGTAATGTTGTGTTTAGTTGATCCCTTTTGGTGGGTTCATTTTGTTTTTTTGAAGTGACCAGGCACTTTGTTTAGCAGTTCTCTCTCCTGGCTTGTTCAAGGTTCGGGTACCTTTCAAATACCTGCTTTTACTTAATCAAAACAAATGTAAATACAAATGTTTATGTGATGATTCTAAATTAATGCACTTTAAAATGTATAAACAAATGTTGAGACATATGTTTATGTTATGATTCTAAATGACTTAAATATAAAATGTGACTAAGTGACAAATGAAAGTGAAATGATAATGCAAATAAATGCAACTAAGGGATAATGAATAATTGACCTTAATGCAAAAGAATAACGAATAACTGCACCTTAATGCAATTAACATGATAATGAATAACTGAATCGTAATGCAATTAATATGAAAGGAATGCCTAAGGAATGTTGTGAAAATGAATGCACTAAATGGATGAATGTTCTTGATAGCAAAAATGCACTTAAATGAAATGCAAGTAAATGAGAATAAATGCATTTGATGTGTTAAATGCCTTATTGGGATGAACAAATCAATGTACTTAAATGAATATCTAAATGAATCTAAATGCAAGTAAATGATAATGAACTGAATGCATGTGATGCAACTAAATGATAATGCCAAGCCTACATTATTTATGAATGCAAGTTGGTGAGAATTTGTAGATGTGGAATGAAAATGTGAGATGATGTATCAGAGAACTCTGTCACGATTTTTTTACCCAAGACAAACTTTTGAGGTGTTTTCTCATATTAGCCTGAATTTCTTTGCATGCAACAATTGGTATGAATAATGAATGAGCAAATGGATGGGTGACATGGAACGAAATGCAATATATACAAATGAGATGAAATGACGTTCCATAGAGTATTCATAATGCTTTATTTTCCTCATTGAGTATGGTAGTATCGTTCTTGGCCAAGGCAGTAGGAACCAAGGTTGGAGCATTTCACCTGTAAGCAAGCATTTGAAACAAGTAAAAGAAAGGGACCCTCCATTCTAGTTCATGTGCAGATGGTCGAGGTATATGCTGTAGTCAGTAAGCCATAGTGATCTATGACTATATTTTTGCATATGATCATGTAGCTTAGTGAACTTCCCACGTAGACACCATTAGTACATGCCCCAGAACTTCATTGGAACAATTCGTAGAAAATAAACAAAATGATACCTAGGAACCATCCCGGCTACTCTAATCACTCGTGGATATACCAAAGTAGTGTAGGAACCTGATATAAATGAATAAATAACTAACAAACCGACCAAGTATTCGATAGCTTAAACAAAATTTTCTTGTCAAAGAAAATGTTATCATGTCTTTGTGTTTTGGAAGGAAGGATGTATCCCTGTTAAGACAATTGTGTGTACCTGTGTTGATTGATTTGATAAGTGATCATCTTTTGGGGAGCTCAAAATGTTTGTTTGATGTCTATTTGCGATGTGTATGTACAAAGGGTTTTATGTGTTGCCATGTTTTGATGTTTTATCGTGTTTTTTGGATTTTTTTCGAGTATTTTTTGAATGTTTTTGGTATTATTTCCAGCCAATGTTAAATTAAGAACTCAATGAATCACCAATTATGTAGAATCCACTTCCATCAATAGGTTAAGAGTATTGCCCCCAGTTTAGACATCACTTATGAAAAGCAGGATGCAGGACGCATGAAGTACTAACCTTGATTGCAGATCAATAACAAGCCATGGTTTGAATGATGGATGAATGGATGTAATGAATGTGATCGCAACAAGTCTAAAAGAAAATGGAGCCATAGCCTTTACGAATGGTGCCTATTTGCCAGGTTTTTACCATCGCACTTACCCAAGGTGCCACTGGAGTGGTTCTTCACCGTTTGGATGCATGATTTTTCTCTTTAGTATTTTGATTTTTTGTATTTTCTTCAGGACATTTTTCTGAATGTTTTTGTTGTGTTTTCTAGTATGTATTAGAGCCTTGATGCTCTGTACAACTTATGTATGAAACCGTTTGAGGTGCATGTTGTTGATCAGATTTGCTAGCGGTTCCCCTTTTGAAGTGGCCAACTGGTATGCCCCGGAGCCAAATACAACAATGATAACATATGGACCCAACCAGTTTGATTCAAACTTGCTTTGATGTTCTCTGTTTGGTTGGTTATGAGGATTCTCCCTAAGAAAGAGATCACCTACCTCAAATGTAGGAGGTTTAACCCGATGATTGTAGCTTCTGCTCATGCACTGCTTATATGCCTTGAGGTGGTTGTATGCATCTTGTCGCCTTTCATCCAGTAATTCCAAGTCTTGAAGACAAGAGACTCGGTATGCTTCATCATCTATCAGATTGTGCAAGGAAACCCATAGAGATGGTATCTCAACCTCAATAGGAAGGATGACTTCTACTCCATAGACCAGTGAGTAGGGAGTTGCGCCTGTAGGGGTTCAAATGCTAGTTCGATTTGCCCATAGTGCTGGATTTAATTGAACGTGCCAATCACGACCAACATCATTGATTGTCTTTTTGAGGATTCTCAATATGTTCTTGTTTGATTCTTCGGCTTGACCATTGCCTTGTGGGTAATAGGGAGTGGAAAAGCGGTGTTGGATGTGAAACTTCTCACAAAGCTCATGAACATCCTGATTTTTGAAAGGAAGCCTGTTATCTGTGATGATGGACATGGGTACACCATACTGATAGATGATGTAATTAAGGATGAATGAGGCAATCTATTTGCCTATGATTTGGGTAAGTGGAATGGCTTCGATCCACTTTGTGAAGTATTCGGTGATGGTAATGATAAATTTGTCACCATTGGATGAAGATGGATGAATTTTAACCACAAGGTTAAATCCCCATTGACAAAAGGGCCATGGTGTTGTGATTGGTTTCAATTCTTGTGCTGGTGCATGTATCAGGTCTTCATGAACTTGGCATTTCTTGCATTTTCTGACAAAATAGTAGGAGTCTTTTTCCATGGATGGCCAATAGTATCCAACGCACATGATCTTCTTTGCTAGTGATTGACCACTTGAGTGAGCCCCACAAATGCCTTCATGTACCTCTTCCAAGGCTTTTGTTATCTCATCTTGTTCCAGACATCGAAGGAGAGTACCATCAAGACTTTGCCGGTATAGGGTTTTGG
This sequence comes from Cryptomeria japonica, assembly GCF_030272615.1. Lineage (NCBI taxonomy): Eukaryota > Viridiplantae > Streptophyta > Pinopsida > Cupressales > Cupressaceae > Cryptomeria > Cryptomeria japonica. The sequence continues at coordinate 848,356,678 of NC_081411.1, forward strand.
CAATGATGGTGTATCGAGCGGTTTGGCGAATGAAGGTTTTACGTTGGTTATTGGATTGGTTAGGAGGGAGTATGTGATTACAAAGGTAGGTGTAGAACTCACCGTACCATGGGGACTCAGAACCGACTAGGTGACATATCATTTTAGTTTCGGGGATATCATATGCAGGGATCCAAAGCTGTTCTACCAAGAACTCGTAGCGTGTTGAATTTTGTGAAAGATCCAGGAGAGATGCAACTCGATTATGATCTCTAGGTACTTTCTCAAAGGTGATGGTTGTAAAGGATCTTTGTAACTATCCACCATCCTTTTATATGGTATGAGCTTATCATCCTTAGTTTGATACTCATCAGTGACTTGTTGGATGACTAGCTGAGAATCTCCATATACTTGTAGCTCTTTAAGATGTCATTATATAGCCAATCTGAGTCCTGTGATTAAGGCCTCGTATTCTGCTATATTGTTGGTGCATGGAAAAGTGAGCCTGTATGACTCCAGGATGCTGCCACCTTGAGGTGTAATGAAAAGAATACCTACCCCCAAGCCATGTCTAGTATAAGAGCCATCAAAGTATAAATTCCAGGGTTGTGTAGCTGTGATCATGAATATCTCTTCATTTGGGAAGTTAGAAACAAGAGGATGATCGCCTTTTAGTGGTGCATCGACCAACTGATCTACAATAATTTGGCCCTTGATAGCCTTACGGTCCACATACTCAATGTCAAATTAACTTAGAATCATAACCCATTTGGCCAAGTGACCTGTCAATGTTGCCTTGCTGAGTAGGTACTTGAGTGGATCAATTTTAGCAATGAGTTGTACCTTGTGTGTCAACATATAGTGCCTCAATTTGGTGGCTGCCAAAATAACTGCTAGGCAAGCTCGCTCAATAGGTGTGTTATTGAGTTCATATCCTACTAGTGTGCGAGAGATGTAGTAATCTGCACACTCTTTCCCTTCTGCATTGTGTTGTGCCACCAGTACTCCTAATGTTGTGGTTGTAGCTGAGATATATAGCAAGAGAGGTCTACTTGGATCTAGTGGGATCAGCAACAGCGTATTCATGAGATAGTCCTTAAGCATCTAGAATGCTTGCTGGCATCTGGCATCCCATTGAAAGCGGATGTTTTTGTGTAACAAATGTGTAAAGGGATGACACTTATCTTCCAGTTGTGCAATGAATCTCTAAATTGATTGTAGGCGCCCTTGTAATATCCTTAATTGATTGATATTCTTCAGAGGTGGCATGTCCATGATTGCTTTGACTTTCACCGGATCTACTTCAATGCCCTTGCTTGAGACAATATATCCTAGGAGCTTCTCGGAGGTCACTCCAAAGACACATTTCTTTGGATTAAGTCGTACATGATATTGCTTTAATCTGTTGAAGATTTGACCCAGTATTTCCAAATGAACCTCTCTTGTTAATGATTTAGCTAGTAAATCATCGACATAATCCTCCATTATAGTGTGCATTAGGTCATGGAATATGGCAGTCATCGCTCTCTGATAGGTTGCCCCTGCATTTTTCAGACCAAATGGCATCACGTTCCAACAATAGGTGCCCCATGGGCATGTGAAAGCAGTTTTATGTTGATCCTCTGGAGCAAGCTTGATCTGGTTGTACCTTGAAAAGCCATCTATAAGAGAAAGCATGGCATGACTTGCTGTGAGATCAACAATCATGTCGATGCTTGGTAAGGGGAAGTCATCCTAGGGCATGCTTTGTTCAAATCTCTGAAGTCAGTACAGATACAGATGCCCCCATTAGGCTTGCCGACATGTACAATTTTGGAGATCCAATCAACATAATTGATCGGTCGAATGAAGCCAACATCTAAGAGCTTTTTGAGTCCTGCCTTGACAAGAACAACAATCTATTGGTACATCTTTATGAGCTTTTGTTTTACCGGTTTAGCTCCTTTTGCCACAGTGAGGTGATGCATGACCAAATTAGGATCTAGACCAGGCATGTCTGCATAAGACCATGCGAAGTTGATTTGACGCTTCTGGAAGAATTCTACAAATTTTGGTTGTTCCTTTGGAGTGAGTAGAGATGCCAAATGTATTTGGTGAGGAGTCTCAGGGGTCCCCACATTGAATTCTTTTGTGTCTTCAATGAGGATCGTTGATCATTCATGATTCGTACTGGAGGGGAGGATGTCAAACCTTTCATCCTTAGGCGCCTCATAGAGGTTTTCATTGTTGGATACGCTCTTTATTTTTACTTTTTTGGGATCAACAAGTGCCACTATGTGGTTTTCACTGGAAGATCCATATTTTATTGTGATATTTTTGTAGCTAAAAGGTTTGGCATCCGCCCCAAAGTATGCTGCGCTATTAAGTTCGATGGTGAATCCAGCTTTGTGATCCCCGCTTCATATGTTACCTCGTAATTCTAAAAAGTTGATGATCACCTCATCGTTTTGGAATTGGTCAAGGCATGGGGGATTAGGTTGGTTCCATTCGATGAGTTCAGGATGGATAATGGGCATTACCTCATCAATCAGGTTAAGTTCAGAGGAGGTGTCAGTGAGGGTTAAGATAGATGAGTGAAGTTCATCGATGGTACTCTCCTTGTTAGGTTCTAGTGTCGGATTTGATGTAGAACCTATGGAAGGTGCTTCTTGTTCATGACCCCAAAAGGTTTTAATCCAGGCCTCTCCATAAACTGGGATATCTTTACGAGGTGACATAGGTGATGTGTCTTCCTCATCTAAAGTATTTAGATTCACTATATCAAATTCCCACTCATGTGAGTCAGTCTCTGAATCACTCTCTAAAATCCTATTACTGTACTAGTCTGGGGTGTCCTTTGTACTTTTATAGGTGGGATTGTTGGTGTTGTCAGCAGGATGATAGGAGTTGTTGATGCTGTTGGTGTTGCTGGGAGGATTATCGGTGTCGTTGAATCCGCTACTAGGAGTATCAATGTTGTTGGTGCTACTGCTGTTTTTGATAGAATTATCAGTGTTGTTGAGGCTGCTGATGGTACTGATGCTGCTAATGGAGTTATGGGATTTGTTGATGATGTGGGTGCTACTGTTGCTGCTACTGATGGTTTTATCAGTCTTGTTGGTGTAGTGGGTGTGAGTGATGTTGTTGATTTGATTATCAGTCTTATTGGTGCAATTGGTGCTACTGCTGCTACTAATGGGATTATCAGTTTTGTTGGTGCCACAAAGATAATCAAGGAGGGCCTCCTTGGAGTAACTGTTTGATACATGGGTTTTCTAGGTTTACCTTTGAATATGAGCTTAGGAAGAGATTCTTTTTGAAAGCCTAATCCAGTGTTATCTTTGGGTTTCAACTCAGGATGCAAGGGCTCATGTCGTCCTTGTTTGCAATGTCCCAAATCACTCTGACCATCGTAGCCCATTCTTTGCATAATGGTGAGGCCTTTGCCATATTTATCAGTAGGAAGCTTAGCCTGTGGAATTTCTGTGGTGATAGGGTCTTTGTAGATCCATTCTGCTAGGTCCTCATCTTTGGTTTCCTCTTCCTAACTTTTACCAGGGATGAACCATGCCAAATTGCATGCTTACTTAGCCGATGGTAGTTGAAGCAAATTTTGAGGCTTTCCATGACTTCTAGGGGAAGTGGGTAATTGCCCAACACAAAAGAGTTGGCTTAGATTATATTCCCCAAGACCTTCCTCTGCCATTTTCATTTTCAGCTTCTCTTGCTTTGGTATAGGGGTGATTGAGCTGGAAAGAGAGGTTGGACTAACATATGATGTGGATGAGACAACTTCTTTGTTGTTAGGAATGATAATCTCTGGCTGATGGTTAATATTATTACAATATGCAAATGGATTTGCCTCGCCAAGGATTGTGATTTCTACACCGTTATGGGGAAACTTGATACACTGATGATAGGTGGATGGAAGGAATTGCATGGCGTGTATCCAAGGTCTTCCTAACAACAAATTATATGGCAGAGGAAGGTCCAAAACTTGACAGATGATGTGCTTCACCACTGGGCCCACTCGGATTGGTAACACAACTGCTCCTTTGGAAGAACGCTCCGCATCATCATAGGCCTTAATGGTTATCTTTTTGCGGGGGTCTATTGATTCAACTGCATATCCCAATGATGTGAACAACTGTAATGTACATATATTCAGGCCGATGCAATTGTCAATCAAGACTCGCTTGATCCTGTGTTGGTTTACGAATCCTTCAATGTGAAGGGATGCGTTATGTGGTTGTTGGAATGAAGCGTTGTCACTTTCAAAAAAAGTGAGGCATGGTGATGACCTGAGACTGCCAACCATAGCTTGAAATTGATCTATATTAAGTTTTGCAGGGACTGATGCTTCTTGGAGAGCTTGGTCCAAGATATTTTTGTGGGATGGAGATAGGCGTAAGAGCTCTAGTATGGAGATGGGTGCGGGCATCTTATCTAGCTGTTCCATGAGATTATACTGCTTGGGGATGGATTAAAGAGTATTGGGGAAATAGAATATGTTGTAATGTTGGGTAGGTAAGTTTTATATTATTTTGGTTTATGTTAGACTACTTTTAGTTAAAGTGCATCGCCACGTTTTTCCTTGATTGCTAGTTCAGTTTACAATACCTCTTAACTTTGCTTTCATTTACCAAATAAATGCTTAAATTGAAACATATGTGATTTTACCTGGATGTACCATGGTCCCTTGAATTGAAACAATATTTCATCAACCTCTGAATCATCTTCCATGGCCATGACATGGTGAGATAGACCTTGGTGAGATCTTGATTTCCTTTCAAGAGAGGTAGGATTCATTCAATTATGGTCATCTTCGTATTCCGCAATGTGTGTCAAAAGTTAGGATTAGGGTACATTGTCTTAGTCTCGCTTTTTCCCCTACACAATTTGTAATAATTTTATTGTCATATTTATGTTCAATTATGGTCATCTTCTTGTTGGAAAGAGTGGTTGAAGGGGGAATCATCAATTTACATATACAATTGCATTAACATTTTTAAAATAATGATGGAATTGGTATATTTGGGCTTTTTTGTATTAGGAGAAGGCATCAAAGTGGATCAAAAAAGGTGAAACCTATCTTATAATGACCAAAACTTAGAAGTGTAACAAAGGTGAGATCATTTCATGGATTAGAGTTTTTGTAATTTTTATGTGCTAAGGTTTAGAGTGACATGTGACACATTAATTAACATATGTGTACTCTTTCCTTTTATAATTTTCCGTTGACCTTCTCGAAACCCTAATCTTCCTTTCAGAGCCAAACCCTAATCCTCCAATAGGTGGCGTCCCTTTCTTCAAAGCTTCAATTTTGACTTTTTAATTAAATTCATCACTTAAAGTATTGATACTTTAATGTGATTTTGATATCTTTCTTGCATGACTCATAGTGAGGGAACCTTACTACTAACAGTCATGGTTCTCCCTCGTGATCTTCCCTTTTACTTTGTCTTACCGGTGTCTCCTTTGATTTAGGTAGTATCTTTATCATCTGCAAGTATCTGTAATTATCTCTTTCAGTCTATGGCAGTTACTCGTTTTATGCCCTTTCCCTTGGTGGAACTCACAATATTCATTATCTCTCCACCATGGAGATTTGACCTGAGGTTCATAGTTAGATGTCTTTGGTAAGGTCACCAAATTTGAAGAGGCCAATTGACGCAATACAGTTTCGATGGGTTCCCCTAAGGGTGTGTGTGTAAGTTTTGGTTTATAATTTTGTTGCCGTTGTCTTGGTTCCTCTTGCGGCACATTGCGACCTTGATTTTGTGGAGGAGCAATGGTGTTGTTTTTAGGAGGGGGATTTTGCCCCGCAAATCAAACCATAGGTTGTGCAATTTTTAAGGTCATTGCATCTATGACCCCGTCATTGATGATGTTCTTATTTTTGTTCTAGAAGTTAGGTTTATCACTATTAAAACGCGGGCGAGGGCCATCTTTTGGTTCATTGTATATTTTGATAAGTCCCTTTTTGATAAGGGCCCATTCACATTTTAATCCTTGGGTGATCATGTCTTCAAAGGACTCTGTGCCCTTCATGTCTAGGTGGAATTCCATTTCATCGTTCAAGTTGGAAATAAATATTTCCAATAGCTCTCATTTAGGTAGACGAAGAGAATGTCTACTAGACAGTTGCCTCCACCATTGTAGGAAAGCTGAAAATAGGTCCCTGGCTTTTGTTTGGTATTGCACAGATCTGCCATGGTAACATCGCGTTCTATGTTGTGTGAATAATGCGCGATGAACTTTTGGACTATTTCCTCGAATGTCCTAATGCCGCCTGGTAATCGGGAAAACCATTGCGTGGTTGTTCCCCCCAAACTCTGAGGAAAGATGCGCATTAGATATGTGTCTTCATATGCCACTTCTAGGCAAGCTGAGTGAAATTCCCGGAGATGATCTTTAGGGTCTCCTTTTCCCCGATACTTTTCAAACTTAGGTGTTTCAAACCCTGGCGGAAAAGGTGGCATATGTAGGTTCCTATCAAAGGGATAGGGATAAATATCATTTAGTGAAAACCGGGTAGTCTTCACACCACTGTGGAGTTGTTGAGCGAGATTCTCGACTTGTTGCCTCAACATGTCTATTTCGTTAGGAGGAGGAGGTGGGGGGTTTCCTTGATTAAGGTCATATCGGAAGTAATCTCTACCTCTTCCACCCTTGTTACGGCTATGGTTTTCTGATGTTTTCCGTATTTGCAAGGTAATAAAATTAGAGGCTAGTTTAGCAACCTCTTGAGCAAGTCTCAAAAAATGAGCATCTGCGTTGTTTTTAAGTATTTCATCTAAAAGTCGATTGAACCTGGGGTTGTGTTGTGCTTGTTCTATTGCTTCACGAGTTGGAGTACTAGGATCTTCATCATTTGGACCTCCTCCAATGGCTTCTTGAAAGTCATTGAGGTTTTCGTCCTCCTCTTCTTCAATCTCTAGTTGTCTAGTTTTTTATTTGGTGTGAGCCATTTTGTTTGAAAGTTGTTTGAGCTTGGTGAAAGTGATTATGAGTTGGTGATGGAATGAGAGATAAGTGTTTTGTGAAGTGTTTAGAAGATGAATCTCTAACACTGAAGGTTGGATGTTACCAAAGTTCTTTGTGAATTTCTCTTTATGTTGTCAACAATGTTGATGTGATAAGGTATAGCAAGGTTTGAGATGTGTTACAAACCAAGCTACCTAGTAATGAGAGGATGCACTCATAGACTAGTTTTAACCTGCGTAGAAATGTCTCTTAGGATGATTTATCCTAGATGTAGAGACACTCTAAAAGTGATGTGTTGTTTTGATTTAAGCAATATCTAAAAAGAACTTAGGACAAAACCTTTTTATGTTTTGAGAGTTGAATGAATGGATGATGTATGAATGTGAAAGTGGATAGAATATGGACCTCAATAAAAATAAAAACTTTGTGTTACAAAGGGGACTTCTTCTTCCTCTTCTCGCTCAAGGGTTGGTGGTTCTTCTCGAGCTATGTTATATGTAATGCAGATGTTTGAAAAGAAAGCAGGGTTGATTTTGCTTCCTTTGTTTTTGTGATAACTCAAAGCTCTATACTAAGTAAAAGCTCTGTTGTTCAAAGGCTCTTTATCGAACTCGTTGGATTTTCCTTGAAGATATAGACGCATATGACACAAGAAAGCTTTGTGTGAGATAAAAATTTGTCTATTGAGATAGAAAAATTTCCTTCTTTTGATAAAAGCTTTTGAACTCAATGGTCTTTTCTTCAATTTGATATGTTGATGAAGATTCCTTTTTCTCAAGATTTGAAGGATCGTCATATAATTTGATATCTTGTTTGCACTTTGTTTGATGTTTGTTTGTTGGTCAAATGTTTTGATAGAAGATTGTGTTGGATGAATACTTGGTTTGAATTGGTTTTGAATTTCTTTGACAAGAAAACAGAGCAAGCACACAAACACAATAATTTTGCCTCAAAAGGCTCAAATAGGTGTGGGTCTAAATCAACCCAATCTTTGAACTTTGTGACCCCTTTTCAAATATTTTTGTATGTTTTTCCATAAGCCTGAAGTCAGCTCAATTTATCACGGGGCTGACACAAAATGAAGACACTTCAAACAAACTTTATCCCTAAGGTCAAATGGCTAGTTGCGATAATTTTAGCCCACATCTTGATATTTCTTAAACTTTGGTACTACATACCTTATGAATCCCGCTGTAGCAAGTAAGGATGTGATATACTAAGTCTTGCGCGAGCATAACTGATAGATGATCCCTATGATGGGGGAGTCACCACTTTTATCAAGCTACAAGTAGCCTTTCAAAAAGCCTTGTTTCTACTCAAGGAAATATGTATGGTGAGTATCTTGGGAGCAAAACCATTTATGCTCTTGCACTGAACGTCTCACAAATATTCTCAATCAATAGAACAGGTGGGCTTCTATATAAAAAGGTGTCTAGTAATGTTCGATGTTTTTGGACATAAGTTCATTCTGCAGTGACTCACTTAAGAGCCTTGTAACTTGTGGTGGGGCCCATATGTCCTTTCGGCAAGTTACACCGTAGGAACAACTATACCCAAGGCTACAACTTTCACTCACACTTGATTTCTATAACGGCTCGAAGGATTTACCGCGCGAGGTCGTTCCCAAGAGTGATGTGTCTCTTGGCAGGCCTCTCTTAAAAAGATAAAACTTTGAGTGTTACTAACACTTTTCTCTTGCACCTAGGACCACGAAAGCCAAGGGAGAGGATAGTGTGTGTTAGATGTAGGACCACTCGACAAAACTTTGCACAAGTGTGCCAAACACTGAAAACACTTGTTCTTTTTAACCAATTTATAACAATGTGATCTAAAAGCTATTGGGAGATGTTGCTCCAACAAAAATGGTGTTCTTTTTAATTTTCCAAGGCAAAATGTTGTGTAATCTAGGAACTTGAAATCTTGGTCAATTGAATTTAAAGCATGTTTACTTGAAGTAAATCGATTTGAAAACAAAACTTTGACAAATTGGGGATTCTTTTTAACTTGCAAAATGACAATTGATTGTGATTTTTAGCTTGATGCAAGAAATAAAAGTTTGTTTTGTCTTGTTTTAAACCCAAAATAAAATGATTCCTAACTTGCAAGAAAAGCAAATTTGTTGGGTTTGAGTTTGTGGTTCTTTTTACTTTGACAAGTGAGGTTCTTTTTTAAAGCCCAAATTTAAGAGATGTGATTCATTTTTAGGACCCAAAAGGAAATGTGAAGTTAATTATTTTAAGCCAAAAGAGAAAGTGAATTCATTTTAAACCCAACTTTGAAAGACAAAGTTAGTAATTTTTTTTTTTTTACTTCCTAATCTAACTCTTCAAAATCCTGCAATGGGGTTAGTAAAAAACCTGCACAAAAAGCAACCATTCAGTGAAAAATGAATTTTTGGTGGGCTTCTACAAGCCTAAATGTTTTTGATTTTTTGGTTACAATAAGGTTTTTACAACTCTCTGTTACAATAGCGCTACTTTGTGTGCCAACATAAGCGCTATTTAACACGAAAGCGTTATATTAATGACATAAGCACTAAAATGAAGGCAACTACGCTAAAATATGGACAAAGGCGCTAAAAGACTCTGTCAAACAGAATAAAATTCTGTCAAATAGAGAGCGCAAAAAAAAGCACTAAAACTAGGTACAATAGCACTATTTAATGGTCTATAGCGCTATAATAAGGACAATAGAGCCAATTGGAAGACAATAGTGCTATTATGGTGAAAAATAGCGCCAAATCACCAACTTTTGAAGGCAATAGAGCATGTTCAATAGCGCTAAAATGCGACCCGTGTGTCAATTAAAACAAAGAAAATGTTAGTAGTTTATCAAAATTGATCGGAAGGTTGCGTGTTCGATTCACGTCGGGTTCACCAAATGATGCTCTGCAAAAAGGATATGTTAGGGGACACAAAAACACACAATATCACACGTTAATGATGTTAGTCTTAAATCAGAAATGAAAGACAAAGGAAATCACTATCCTAAGCAAGCATATCAAGAGAGATATCAAACATCTAATAGAAAGCATAACAAAATGAAGGAATGCAATAAAACATCCCCAAATGCCCTCCAACATGCTTATAGTTGTTCCTCTCTTGTTCCTCTCCTCCCCAAGTTCCACATGAGTGTAGCTCTCAGCTATGCATTGCTATGGAAGTCTTATAGAGATTCAAGATTGAAAGATGATTGTGAAAGTATGCAAATGCAAGCTAACAACTAGAGAAATATGAGTTAATTAAATGCTATTGTTAATTTTAACCAAAGAGACAAATGTATATTATGCTAAAATGCTCTCCTAAATTCACTATAACTTAGATGCATGCAAGATTTATGGATTTGGATTATGAAGGAATGGGCTCTATTTAGAGGAAAAATAGAGAAATGGATGGTTGAGATTGAGTAATCTCAACAAGGGTCAGGATTGATGGGTTTATGATCCATGTGAGGGCTTTCAACTCAATCCCAGGATGACAAATGCCATCATGAGACGGGTTGAGGGGAGAGGGAAGAAGCATTAAATGCTTGATATGACTTGAAGGTTAACTTGGGAGGTAAGGTTAATGTTGAGTTGAATGAATAAAGCCACTATCCAATAAATAATGCCTTTATCCAATGGATAAACTCTTGTGCAAAAGTTAGTGAGGATAACCATGGTCAAAGCAATAAATGCTTGAAGAGACCCATGAGTCAAATGGAGGTTGAGTTAGAGGGAAAGTCTCTAACCATGTGGGCAAGTGGATTTAACCATAAATGGTTATGTAAGAGCCATTAAGTGGACAGATTTATGTGACTACATAATTAATTAAATAAATAAAGATTTATTTAATTAATAGAGGAAGCGAGATCAATTAAATAAATAAAATATTTATTTAATTTAGGAAAAGGACAATTTAAATAAATAAAATTATTTATTTAAATGAGGAAAGTCTTAGAAGATGATTAATGAATTAATTAAATAAATAAGAATTTATTTAATTAATAGAAGACTTAGGATAAAATAATTAAATAAATAAAAATATTTATTTAATTAGACAGGACAATTTTAGGTGTCTATAGCTGCATCAAATGGTATCAAAGCTGGTTGCGAGCCTTGAGGCATTCCTTTGAGTGAACAAATTGCCAATTTGAGGCAGGATGCAAGTGTGTTCAATAGATCATCGACTGTGAGGCAATTGGAACTTTGTAGTCAGACCGCCGAGCTGAGGCAGTTGCACCAGATCAAAGGAGGAGATGTCACCGAGAAGGATGAACCCTACAAGGGTAGAACAGATGATTGAGGATATCAGAAATGAGATGAGGAATGAGATACGAAACACATTGGCTAGTTTGCGGAGGAATCCAGAATTAGAGGAAGAGTATGAAGAGGTAGGGGAAGAGTTGGAGGTTGAAGAGGTTGAAGAACTGATATGAGGGAGAAGATATATTTCTTAGAGTAGTTGCACAAGTGAGTAAAATTCACAAAGTTGAGGTTTCTAACTTTTCAAGTTCATTGAATCCAGAAGACTTGATAGATTGGATTGAAGAGTTGGAGGACTACTTTGAGTTTGAAGATATTAGAGATCCACATAGGGTTAGGTTAGCACAAACTAAGTTGAAAGGGCATGTTGATTTATGGTGGAAAGAGTTGCAGAGGGATAGAATGGAGAATGGTGAGATGAAGATCACCTGGTGGAGGCAGATGGTTGCAAGATAGGCTAAATTAATTCCAGGAGACTATGAGTTGGAATTGTTCAAGAAGTTGCAAAACTTGAAGCAGAGGGACATGAGTGTGAAAGAGTATACTGAGGAATTCTAAAAGATGATGATTAGATCTGGATATTGAGAGATGGACAGGGAGAAGGTGGATAGGTACATAAATGGACTTGGATTTAACATGCAAGATCAGATGAGTATGCTGAATATTTCTATAGTTGAGGAGGCCTACCAATATGCTTTGAAGGCAAAAGATAAAGTGAAAAAAAGACAACAAAATAACCCTAGGGGAAGAGAGAGATATGCAGTGAATAGAGGGCAGATGAGTAGTAGTATGGAGAAGAAGACTGCTAAAGAAGAATCAAAATCTAAATGGACTAAAGAACCGAATCAAAAGACACAAAGAAAAGGAAATGGTAGTGGCAACAGGGAATTCTTGGGTAAATGTTTCAAGTGTGGAGAAACTGGACACAGATCTTATGAGAGTTCTCAAGGAACTAGTAAGAAAGGAATGGCAAGGAATTTCATGGCACGTGAGGACCAAGAAACTGAAGCTACAGATGAGTGTGGTAGAAATGGAGCAAGGAGAATCCCTTATGTTTAGGAGAGCCTTGGTGGAGAAGAGCAGAGAGGAGACCAAACCTACACAAAGGAAGAATATTTTACAGACTGTATGCAAATCAGGAGGTAAGTGTTGTAAGGTTATAGTGGATAGTGGAAGTATTGATAATCTGGTATCTAAGGAGATGATAAAAAAACTTGGTTTGAAGAGGCTTGAGCATCCTTGTCCTTATAAGGTGAGTTGGTTGAAAGATGATCACGCAGAAGAGGTGAGAGAGCAGTGTTGGGTAAATTTTAATATTGGACCTTACAAAGATGAAGTCTTGTGTGATGTCATGTCTAGGAGTGCTTGTCGTGTTTTGTTGGGTAGACCTTGGTATTTTGATAAAGGAGCTATTTATGATTGTAGAAGAAACCTGATGACTATTGAGAAGGATGGGTAGAAGTTTACTTTGGCTTATTTGAAGGAAGTGAAGAACTTGAGTCTTGTGAAGAGTTGTTGTGTTGAGAAGCAGGATGCAGAGGATGACATGGATTTGAAGAAGGACATTGTGGATGGGTCTGATAGCAAGGTGGTACCAAATGGCCAGAAATTTAGAGTTATGGTGGTAGATAAGATGAATTCCTATGGAAGAAATAAATCAGATTTGTAGAAGGAGAGTGGTGGTAAGAGATAGTGTGTAGGTATGAAGCAAGGAACGAGGGGAGAAGAGAAGAATTTGGAGAATCTAGCTGAGGTAGAGTTAAGGAGAAAGAAATTTACAGAAAAAGGAAGACATTTGGATCAGAAATGAGGATGGGATCTATATCTCGAATCTTTTTCTTTGTTCATGAGTTTCCTCTCATGGAACATCTTTTTCTACTTGGGGTGTCTGATGCAGGAGCATCCCCAGTTGATGAGCAATCTTGCATCAACCAAAAATAATTGTTTTTTAGTTTTGTTCTTGTTTAGTTCTTTGTTTCTTTCAGCATTCTCCGGTAGTTGTTCATTTTTCGTTGCGGATCATATTTTTAGCTTCCAGACTTGTTCTTGTTCCTTATTCTATATTTTCAGTTCATTTGGACCCTTTTTCGAGAAGTTATCGCTTCTAGATTGTCTATTTCTTGGTTCCCGGAGTAGTTTGAGCTTACCGGCTAGTTGGAGATTTCTTCCCTTGCAAAATATTTTCTTGACTTGCGGATCTAATTGGCACCACACACGATGTTCCCAAGCCCTTGGCCGACCTTCCTTGGGGGTCCACACTTCATCCTTGTCCTTGGTAGAGGAGATCTTCATACTTAAGGTCCGACCTATTTTACACATTTCATTTTCCTATTCTTGGAGAATATAATATTTTATGGCCGACCCAGATGTGTTATGGATGCTATATATATATTGTTGTATTTGATTCTTTGTAGGATAGCGAAGATATATGATGATATCGATCATGATCTTTAATTAGAACACCTCTTGGAGGTCTGAATGGATTGTAATATAGAAGGTATTCTGTAACTAGGCCTGTAAGCCTGCATGTTTGCCCACATGTTGCCGACTAATTTATGATGATTCCATGATATTGCGGATGTCTGATCTTGCATTTTCTCTATTCTATGTTGGTGCTTCTGTGGCGTTACTCTTGTTGCGTGATCTGGATTGTTCTCCTTGAGGACCCTCCGGAGCATGGCTGCATCACTCATGATGTTAAAATGATAGAATTTTGATCATGAGTTCATCATTAATGCACCAGGTGCCATGCATAAGTGTCATAAATGCACTAGGCGCAATTTAGGACACTACAGAAAAATTATACATTCATCTTTTAATTATATCCATCCAAATTAAAAATTCTTGAGATATAAGTTATATCCAAATATAAGATAAAACATGAGTTGGCTCACATGTTTAATCACAATTTCTAAATCAAGTTATTGCAATAGAAAAAGATCTATAAATGATCATGTTACATTTCTAATCAATTCCAAAATGGTCATTTGCAACAACACTTAAAAGGCATTTGAGCTATATTAGTGGTTTATTATGCATTTTGTCTCATCAAAGCAATTCATAGTCATAGGCATCATTATGGACATTTTTTGACACCATATGTAATGTCCCTTATAGAAGTACTTAGAATTTTGCCTTCAATCTTATAAATTAAGATATTAATAGTGACATGTAACCAATAGCCTTCTTAAAACTATTATGTCACCTTTGATTGACTTAAATGACAACCTTAACTTTAACAAGGTTTTGATTGTTGAAAAATGAAATTAACAATGAGGCCGTGTTTCTGATATGAATATTGAAGTATTATTTGAGATAATAAAATTTGATATAACTATTCACTTGAATATGGATGATAGATAACAAGTAATCACTATTTTTGAATATATCTATATGAATTAATGTAGTTGTTTCTAAATTAGATTGTGTAAAGAATTTTTTGCATCAACGTTTCAGATCACACTCTGTGATCCATCATCGAGATTATAAAGAGAGCTCAAGGAGATTTTATCATCTCGATGATGGATCACAGAGTGTGATCCGAAATGTTGATGCACAATTTTTTTTACACGATCTAATTCAAAAACAACTACATTAATTCACTATGGATTATGGAAACTTGTTATCTTTAATTTTATGTCTATATGTTCTTGTGTTAAAGGCATGAGAAGCTATGCCTTAATCGGATAATTATGTTTGACTATATCTTAATATTCCTACCTCAGTTGTCAAGAGGTGCCTTGAGCATTACAAATATGGAATAAGATTATAAAAACAAAATTTGATGCTTGGAAGAAACTTATGATCATCCTTAAGTATGCAATGAGGGGGCATGATGTGAGAAGTTGTGTCTCAACATCATTGAAAACAATTGCCAAATCATGCCTCTTCTTTATTAATTAATATCATTCTAGTTCATTAACTAATTGTTGATTGTGGTAACCCTTCCTTGGACAACAATAGTGTATGAGACAATTACTTACCTTTGTTCGATTTGTGGTATCTTTCCTTGGACAACAATAAGGTGTGAGGCGACTCATGCCTTGTATTGACCTGTTTTATTATTTCATTTGATAGTGATCCATTCAATTTTAACTGATTAAGGTGAGAAATGTCCTTGGCTTGCCATGCCTCTGGACCATAAGATGTTCTTTTGCTTGTTTTTCTTTAGAGATTAAACAGGGTTATTACACCATCCTGGAAATTTAGTTACTGTATAAATCATGCCTCATCAATGACATTTTTTTGGCCCTATCATACAACATATTACCCTTAGAATGACAAAGACCATAGATAACCAACAAATGCTATAAAAGCATTCTCGAATGATATGTATCCCTCCATCTCCCCAAGACTAATAGAAAACAATTTGTAGGGAGAAAAATGAGTGACCTTATAAGAGAAAGTGCAAGATATTTAATAAGAAGGATGTTTCCTCCATTGCTATAGACAGGTTGGGTAAAGATATTGATCAGATTATGATTAGTCCAACTCCTTAGAAAAGTAAATTATAATTATAAAATTCAATAAAAATAATCGCATTAAAAAAGAAAATTAGAATTTACACTCCATGCATGTGCTACCATATAAAAGTACTTGAACTGTTACATAGGGAAATGGACAAAAAATTAATTTCAATTTTATGGGTGACCCATTCCAAAAGGAAAGTAAACTTGAAAAATTGAAGAATTGCTTGTTGAAATCTAAGCTTGAGAATTGACAACAACTATTTGTTAAGCACGATCCTAGTCTAATATGAACTTGTGAATTCATATTCATCATTCATCCTATCTAATTTGTCATTGGAATTAGATTAAATTCAACTTATTTCATTTCTGATTTTCCACAATTAGTAATAAAACATAATAAATTTGTAAAAATTTAGTTGTCAAAAAAAATAAAATAAAGTCAATTATCTTCTTTGCATAATTAAATTTTTTCATTAAAACTATCTAACCATCAATATAAACAATGCAAAAGAGGGAAGGGGGAACAAAAATGAAATTCGAACATGATTTCCATCTTGCCTATATCCCTATCAACAAATAGATGCACTCGGCGCAAAACAATCTCCATCAAACTCATTGCCACAATTCTACCCCATTCAACAAAAAGATGCACTCATCTCAAACTTGTCTCCATCAAACTCATTGCTACAATTCTATCTCATTTAGGAAATAGATGCACACGACTCAAACTAATGTCCATCAACTCATTGCTGAAATTCTATCCCATTCAACAAATAAATGCACTTGGCTCAAACTAATCTCCATCAAACTTGTTACCACAATTCTAATATGAGATAATGTAATCTTCAAGGATAAATGTGCATGAATGACAAAAATTTCATGTAGATACGTTCATTTGACCATGCAAAATGTTTCACGAATCATCAAAATTCATTGAATTAAATGTATAAAATTAAATAGGAGGAGATCAAATTCAAAGTTTGTAAAATCATATTGAAGAAAAAAATCATAATATTGAAACACAAAAAGTGAAATTTTTTAGTTTTCAAATTCATTTCAATACTTCCAAATGAAATTTTCACAAATATAAATAAGAAATTTGAATTAAAAGAGAAACAACCTTTATTTCTAAATTGTTAGAAAATGACAAATAAACTTTCAAAAATGAAAGTCCATTAGCTATCTCTTCACACTTTACACTTTCCCTCTTTTTGAGACAATTGCCCTCTCTTTGAAACCACTTTTTTTGGCTTTACAACTTAATTGATATAAAGAGAAACAATTTGTCCAAGTTTTCCTAATTCTCAGTTTCACCTTGCAAATTTTGCCTTCAAATCTCTCTAAGTCTAAAGCCCATTATAGTATTGCAACAACATTATCCTTACTCTTTCTTCTATCTTAAAAAAAAATGTTAGTTTGTTCTACCTCTTTTAGTTTTCCTCTTACAGAAAAATGTAAAGCTCCTATATTGAACAATGCAACTTCATTAAAGTTCCCTAATACTTGTTATAATACAAATGGTCTCTCATTGCCACATAAAGTATAAAACTGGATTCATGATAAAATCGTAGAAATCAGACATAACTTGCAAATGAAGTGACTGATTGTTTCCCACGTATATTCAAATTTGAAAATCAACTACCACAATTGAATGCATTCATTCTCTACATTCGAATGATTTTATAAAAAGAGATTTTGAAGGGTCATTTTCATTACCATTTTCCCCGTTTTCACTGAATATCCTCTGCAACATTCAACGCCCAAGAAGGCAATTAGAGCACATTCCCATCTAGAAGAGAATTTTTTCAGGTTGGTACACCTACAATCTATTTAAATATTATCAATGAGTCCAAATATATAAACATCAATCTGATTCATTTTTTTTAATCATGTCAGAGTTTATTTTGTATCACCTGTGTCTTATCATTCATGTTAACTTCAATATAAAAACAACCCATGTCTTATCATTCATGTTAACTTCAATATAAAAACAACTACTTTATTTTTTTAATCATATGAGAATTGCATCTTTGACATCTGCATGCGGGTTTGACTGTCAAATAATTATCTTTCTGCCATCTAGACTTTCATTATACTGTCAAATAATTATCTGTATGCCATGGACTGTTTCATTGAAATAATATATTTTCATTTCCATATTTTTTTGATTTCATAATAAATATTTGTATACACATGTATATAGATGTATATACATGTATAACTATGTATACACCTTTATACATATGTATACACATGTATACCTCTGTATACACTTATATGCAATTGTATACACATGTATAACTCTGTGAAATTAATACTGTATGCCCTCATGGGTTTGAATTTACTATGGGTTTCATAATACATATCTGTATACAGATGTATATACATGTATAACTCTGTATACACCTATATACAGCCATATACACATGTATAGCTCTGTGAAATAAATATTGTATGCCCTCATGGGTTTGATTTTACTTTGAAATAATTATTGTATGCCCTCTTGAGTTTGATTTTACTATGAAATAATTACTATATGCCCTCGTGGGTTTGATTTTACTGTCACAACATTATCTGTATACACCTGTATACACATGTGTACAAGTGTATATACATGTATACACATGTATACATCTGTATACACCAATAACTTGTACACGCCTGTATACACGATACCCAAAACTGGAGAAAAGAGATGTTTTTAGGGCTCAATGACACCCGATTATGCATGACAATGTAGACTTGTACATGGTCGAGGGTGGATATATCAAGTCACCCCACACTCCTAAATTTAATGTTAACATGTCTAGAAGGCCATGCACATACACTTATAATTAGGTGTTATTTCAATTTGCAATTGGATATACGTGTATATACACATATAACTTTGTATATACATGTATAATTTTATATACACCTATATATATTTGTATACACCTATATATAGTTGTATACACATGTATGAATCTGTGAAATAAATACTATAAGCCTTGATGGGTTTGATTTTACTATGTGCCTCCAGGTTGCAACCACCATTCTTTTCTTCCTGCATGTTTGTATGTTCAATGATTTCAGTTTGAGAATAATGTCAAATAATTGTTCTATGGTATTGAGGGTTTAATAGTACTATGCAATAATTATGAAATCGTTCCTGTATGCCCTCATGGCTTTGATTTTATTGTGATAATTATATGTATACACCTGTATACCTCTGTATACACCTGTATACACATGTATACCTGTGTATACACCTATATACAGTTGTATACACATGTATACTTTTGTATACACCTATATACAGTTGTATACACATGTGTAACTCTATCAAATAAATATTGTATGCACTCATGGGTTTGATTTTACTATATGCCTCCAAGGAGTGTCTGCCACTCTATTCTTCCTGCATGTTTGTATGTTCAATGATTTTAGTTTGAGAATAATGTCAAATATGTCAAATAATTATCTGTATGATATGGAATAATATCAAATTATTATCTGTATGGCATGAAAGGTTTCAGGTTGGTGCACTATTTTCAATTATGCAATCATACAATTTATACTAATTTCAGCATTCCTTTAATATATATCAATGATTGGATATTTTTGTAATCTGTATGTTTCATTGGCATGAAAAGTTGTTTTTATATATATATTGTTAATTGTATAACTCCATATGTTATGAGTCCAGGTTTAGTGTTCATCATGCCATGCAGTAAAAAGTCCACTAGATCAAGATGAAGGAGGTCAATTAGAGTCACTCGTGGGGTGTAGTTCACTGATACCAGGGAAGTGAGAACAATCCCTAATAGAGGAATTGTTCATCCTAACTATGCTAATGAAGACCGAAATGTTGAAGAAGTTGTACAAACATTTGTTCAGCCAACTATTCAAACTATTGTTCTACCGGCTGTTCAAACTATTGTTAGATGTGCACCCATTTACAAGTGGACCGAAGAAGACATGCAATCAACAATATTTTGTGTTGAAGAAAACAAGATGTCAATCAGAAGGGTAGCTATCAAGTATGGTATCCCCATAACCAATTTGAGGTCCTGGTTGATGGGTGTAACAACCACAAGGTTGAAGGGACCATGTACCATATTGTTTGAAGAGGAGGCTGAAATAGTGCAGTGGTGCAAGGACATGGCTAGAATCGGGCACGGTCTTGAGATTAGTCAACTTCAATCTACCGTAGCCTAGATAATTGTTGATAAGCCCAACCCATTCACTAATGGTATGCCAGGAAGATCATGGTGGGCAAGTTTTTGAAATAAGCACCTAGATTTGACTATGAGAATAGCTAAAGGAGTGGATAGTGATAGAGAAATAATGTTGCGACCTTCAATAGTGTCATCCTTCTATGACAACCTTGAAAACATTTACAAGTTGCAACAATATGGATCAAGCCAAATCTAGAACTGTGATGAGACTGGCATGCAGGCTGGTAGGAATTGTGGCATGAGAGTGATTGCCAGATTGAGACAGAGATGTGTACCCCACTTGATATAAAAAAGTAGAGAGTGGATCACTGTGTTGGCTTGTGTTAGTGTAGTTGGTTCAAGTATTCCTAAATTTTACTTGTTCAAATTAAAAAGGCACATGTGGAACTACATTGCAAATTGTGAGGCAGGAGCATGCATGATAGTCCAAGAACATGCATGGATGACAAAAGAACTCTTTCTTAATTGGTTACAACACTTTGCAACTTCAATCCTCGGAGGTGTTTCACCCTCAAATAGGGCCCTCCTTATCTTTAATGGTCATGGCAGCCAGGTGGCCTACAACACAATCGAAGAAGCAAGACATTTGGGAATAAACTTGGCAACGTTGCTTGCTCATACCAGCCACAAGTTACAACCGCTCAATGTCAGTGTCTTCTCCCCTTTCAAGAATTACTTCAAACGATAAAGAACAATATGGATGTCAAACAACCGCAACATTAAAATTGGTCGTGAAGAGTTGGCAACTATTGCATCAAAAGCATTCAGGCAAGCATTAACACCATGGAATATCATGAGTGGCTTCCGTAGGACTGGAATTTTGCCACTCAATCGTTCTGCTCTTGAAAAAGATATGAGGCCAAGTGAGGCCTTCGATGTTCAAGAAGATATGTAAACTTGTGGAACAAAAGCAAGTGCAACAACAATAGAAGATCAATAGAGCACATGGCAGCAGAGGCCTGCTTGCGTTTGGCAGGCTATACTGAGGAAGAGATTGACCAGTTTGTGCAGAGTTACAATGAAGACATTCAAGGTACACAAGCTATAGCTGAAGATGAAGGTTTTCCTCCACAAACTGTCCAGCCATATATTGAAGTGACTACATCAGATGGCTTAAGTTTGCCAACACAAACTACCGAACCAGATTACTTAAGGGAAGCTACCAATAACATAGGGGTGCAAACAAATTTCATGAATGATGAAGTTACTCTTTCCATGCCAACCCAACCAGAAATCGATTCAGAAGATGTAATTCATTACTTCACAAATGCATCGAATAGGGTGAACGAAAGTGCTTCTCATTCTCAAGAGGAAGAACTCATAACTGATGAAGAGATTGTGTCATGCACACAAGTTGATGGTTAGCAAGTGACAAGACAAAACAACAGATTCTTGAGACTTCCAGTGTGGCAAGTGAATCAAACATCGTGGGGAGGTCGGACATGGGTTCTTTGTCTTAGTAGGCAATCACAAATATTGACATCCAATGAGTACATTGAAATGCTCAATGAGCAAGAGGCACATAAAAAGAAAATTGAGGAAATGGCAGAACGTAAAAAGCAACGGACGAGGGAGAGGAGGGTAGAACGTGATGCTAATGCTGCAACCAGGGAAGCAATGAGGGTGGAGAAACTAGCAAAAAAAGTGCAAGAAGATGAAGAAAAAAAGATTAGAAAACAACAGAAGGCAATTGTAGCAGGGAAGGTCAAGGTTGAAAAGGCACGAAAGGCAGCGGAAAAGGCTGCAAAAGAAGTAGAGAAAAAAAAATGGCTTGTACAACAAAGGATCCTTTCCCCACCTAACTCCCAATTTCCGTTCAGATGCTTAATATCTTGACCTCAACCTTACAACAATTAGTGAGATGCACTCTAAGATTGGCCCTGGCAATTTGGAAGCAAACCAAGCATTGTTTGAGCATATTGCAAGTTACATAAGTTCTCCTTCTAGCCAACAAACTACACCTACAAGTGGATATGTCACTCCACCTCCTATTCCCAAGAATTTCTAGATTTGATTAAGTTTGTATTGGTTCCTACACGTCTTTTTTATATTTTGATCGATGTCGCAACATATGTTAAGATGCAACTCATATGATTATAAAATGTCACGATGTTGTTATGTTTTGAACCTGACATGTGTATCGCCAAATATTGATTTTGTTCAATATATAACTCTGACATGATTATAAAATGTCGTAATGCCACTGTTGTTATATTTGGAACTTGAATCGTCTATGTTTTCAAACTGTTTATGTAGTGATTAATATATTTATTCATTGTTGTTTTCCAACTGTTGTTTTATATATGTTTGAATCATGTATCTATATTCATACTGTGTATAATAAACATTATGCAATATTTTTATGTGTATGTATGTGTACATACATACATACAATATGTATGATGTATATATGTACACATACATACATACACTATGTATGTATGTACATACATTACATTATACATTTCAACAATGACTATGGATATTTATTCATTGTTGTTTTATATATATATATATCTCAATTCGCTAATTATAAACCAATGATACATATAAAAGCAGGTGATACAAAATAAACTTTGATATGATTAAAAAACAATTGTTGTTTATACATTTGGACCACGATAATATGCAAATAATGGTGGAAATAGTAGGGATAATATTCAAAGAATGATGAAAATAGTATAATTTGTATGACTACATGATAAAAACATATACAAATGGTGATATACATTTAAGGAATGCTGAAAATAGTATAAATTTTATGACTGCATGATTGAAAACAGTGTACCAACCTGAAACCTTTGATGCCATATAGATAATTATTTGACAATATAGTGAAACCCTATATATATAGATACACACTGAAACATAAAAATTAGAAAAATATCCAATTGCAAAATGAAATCACACCTAATTATAAGTGTCTATGTGCGTGGGACCGCTAGACATGTTACCATTAAAGTTAGGAGTGTGGGGCGACTTGATATATCAAGTGCCCTTTAATTCCCACGCTCAACCATGTACAAGTATATGTTGTCATACATAAGGTGGTGTCATTGAGCCTTAAAAAAACATGTGCATAGAGATGGCATATAATCATTATTTCACAATATAATCAAAACCTCGAAAACATATAGTAATTGAGCCCTAAAAACATCTCTTTTCTCCAGTTTTGGGTATCATATATACACGTGTATACAAGTTAGTGGTATATACAAATGTATGCACGTGTATACATCTGTATACATGTTTATACATGTGTATACTGGTGACCTGTATACAAATAATTATTTCATAGTAAAATCAAACCTATGAAGGCATACAAAGATCATTTCACAATTATTTCACAGTACAATTTAACCCTCGATGCCATAAAACAAATATTTGACATTATTTTCAAACTAAAATCATTGAACATACAAACATGCAGGAAGAATAGAGTGGCAGACACTACCTGGAGGCATATAGTAAAATCAAACTCATGAGGGCATACAATGCTTATTTCACAGAGATATACACGTGTACACAATTGTATATAGGTGTATACAGATATATGCAGAGGTATACATGTATATACATCTGTATACATGTGTATACAGATATGTATTATGAAATCAGAAGAATATGGAAATGAAATATATTATTTCAATGAAACACTCCATGCTATATAAATAATTATTTGACAATATAATGAAACCCACGACGACATACAACAATTTTTTCATAGTAGAATCAAAACGACGAGGACATACATTAATTAGTTGACAGTAAAATTGAACCCACGAGGCCATACAACAATTATTTTATAGTAATTGAAACCATGAGGGTATATAGTAATTATTTCCCACTAAAATCAAACCATGAGGGCATACAATAACTATTTAACAGTAAAATCGAACCTAGGAGGGCATACAATAATTATTTCATAGTAAAATCAAAGCGACGAGGGCATTCAATAATTATTTGATAGTAAAATCGAACCCATGAGGGTATAGAGTAATTATTTCATAGTAAAATCGAACCCACGAGGGCATACATTAATTATTTCATAGTAAAATCAAACCCATGGGAGCATACAATAAACACACGAGGACATACAATACTTTTTTCACAATAAAATTGAACCCATAAAGACATATTATAATTATTTCACAGTAAAATCGAACCCACGAGAGCATACACTAATTATTTCATAGTAAAAATGAATGCACGAGGGCATACAATAATTTTTTCATAGTAAAATCGAACCCATGAGGACATATAGTAATTATTTCATAATAAAATCAAAGCAATGACGACATACACTTATTATTTCAAAGTAAAATCAAACCCATGGGAGAACACAGTAATTATTTCACATTATTCTCAAACTGAAATCATTGAACATACAAACAACCAGGATGAATAGAGTCGCGGTCGCTACTTGGAGACTTGCTTGCGGAGGCTACTTGGAGGCCTGCTCGCAGACGAAGAAGGGTAGAGAGGAGGCTACGCATGAGCGTGGAAATTGGAGTTGCAAGATGTTTTTAGGGTTCGATGACTCTTGCTTATGCATGATTGTGTACACATGTATGTGGGTGAGAGCGGGAATTAAATGGTACTTGATATATCAAGTCACCCCACACTCCTAACATTAATGTTAACATGTCTAGCGGGCCCGTGTGCATAGACACTTATAATTAGGTGTTATTTCATTTTGCAATTGGATATTTTTTTAATTTTTGGGGGTGTCACTATTGGGGTCATGTTTTGGGCGACACTTTGAAATGACATTTTTTGATCCTTTGACGCATAACCGAATCCCCACAAACCAAAATAATAGATTTAAGCAGTTAAGTCGCATCCGGAGAGAACCAAAAAAATCGTCAAAATCAGATAAATAGTTTAAGAGCTTAAGATGCGCGAAGTTAGCTATGTCCACTACACCTCCCCTATATGCCATCAAGATTATCATATTCAAATTATTGTTCATGATGTTTGAGGAGACAACCATTATCTGCTGAACTCTCTCATTCATGAGAAGAAAATTAGAAGAAAATTAAAACTCGAACTCGTTTAAGATGACTAATATGGACTTCACTTCTTTCTAGGTTTAAGATCCTCTCGTATTTTTTTCAGCATCTCTCTGAACGCCATTATGATTTGGAACTCCATAAAAAATACCCACGGATCCAGACCTGACTACGTTGATCTCTTGTAGCGTGACCAAAATGCGATTTGAACGATTTTTACCAAAAATATTTTCACAATCCTATTATCATAAATGTTTCCTCGTCTCAGATAGTCCACAAAGTCTTGAATTACAGCAGCCATTATCGTTCAATATAATCGCTTCCTCTCTTTTAGTTACAGCAGCCATTATCGTTCAATATAATCGCTTCCTCTTTAGTTACAGCAGCCATTCCGTCCATAGGGGTCAGTCGCATTATGTTTTTATGGCCTTGTTTTGTGCCTATTGATTAATTTTTCACTGGTTTTGAAAATAAAAAATGATCACCTGACAAATCCAATAGAACTTGTTTCACAATTTTCATGTAGATTTCAATAGAAGTTGCTACAATCGCCAATAATATACATATATCAGTATTAAAAATAAGGAGAGGATGGAAAAGCTACTAAAATTTTCAACAATGACCAGTTTCTCACGCAAGTACTGCATCTCTGAAAATTTGGCAGCGAGTGTACTGTAAAGAGATCATTCAAATGATGTATTTGACGAATCTCCAATATATAAGTAGAAACAAACTGGTATATTCACAAAAAATAAGTTGAAAATGTTTGCTTTGCGATCTTCTCTGTGAACATCATGGACTCAGAATGAGTAAGATATCACGGATTAACCAATGTTACAAAAACCATTTCCTATATCACCGTAAGTTTCAAAAGACGGGGGATTATAATTGCAAGACTACTACGTCAAAGAAAGGGCCTCTCCATGCAGGCACACAAGCACCTCTAAGCATTTCCTAGTAGGGAAACGAGCGATGAACTTAACTGCTGTAGACTTTTCGCCCTCTTGCTTTCCACGTAGGGGAAGCTTATCATATAATGTGTTATACAAGACACTTTTGTCTCTCACACTTTTAACTAATGGGGTAATAACCCAAGTCCAACCCAATCATGCATTTGTGTCTAGGCATTGAAGTCTTTCATAGGAATTTTAATTATTGTAGGTTTTACCCTTGCGTTTTCAAGATGACCTCCACAAGTAACTATGAGGAGAATTTTAATATGGTTACTATTACGGAAACAAGTCATGGATATTCAAAATAAAGCTTTCCCTGAATAACATCAGGTCCATATATTTAAGCAAGTAAACGTGCGGGCATTCCAAAATAAATGCTTTGAATTAAATTGAACAAATATTTACATGTCTGACGTTGAAGAATCCCAGATTTTCACAAGCCAGAAAGCCTGGGTTGATTAGTCACTGCCAGTATTGACTTTGTAACTATGGAATGCAACAACTGAACAATATTTGGGAACAAATTTACATTGCCGTGACATCCCCAAAATTCTAAAGCTCAGAAACTCTGGGTTAGCTAGACACTGAGAGTTTTGTCTTGCCAGGATGGACAGACTTAACTCAGCAAATCAACAACTGAACGATTCGAACACAAATTTACATTGCTGACATTCCCAAATTTCCGAATCTCGGAAACTCTGTGTTAGCTGGAAATTTGACTTGTCAGAATGGACAGAGTTAACTCGACAAATCACTCCCTAACTGTACAATGTCCAAAAGGGCAATAAAATCATGCATGAACACCACCAACATTTGGTGTATTACAATGAAACTATCATGCTATAAAAGAATGATAACAATGGTTAGAAAATTATATGGCTCTGACTACAGAAAGCCCACCATATTTTCCCTCAATTAGGCCTTCAAAGCTGATGCCTTACAGATGGGACATTCATTTTTCTGCAAAAGCCATTTCTTGATGCACTCGGTATGGTGATCATGTCCACATTCCAGAGTCCCAAGCTCCTCATCGTCCTCATATTCTTCCTACAGCCAATATAAACCAATTATTTATAATCTAGGGCAAAGTAAAGATTTTATACACAGATTATTACAGGACTAAAGATATATCCCTCCCAACATTTGGATCTTTGAAGTTAAAAAAATAATTGACATTTCCCGTTATAATGTTATTGTGGACCGTTCCTTGACATTAACGAGGCAACATACAACGGTGATCATAACTGATCACAAAATATAAGAATTGCAACACGTAGAAGAGTGCTGCCACAATAAGTTAATAGTGCATAAATATGCACATGGTCTTACCTGACATATACTGCATTTTTGTGAGGTTTCATCTGGATCAGATAATTTTTTGCTGGAGGAATACGTTCTTATCTTCAGACACTTTAAGGTAGATTCTTCAGTTATTCCTGTATTCACATTTCCAATCCGTTCCTCCAAAGCTAGTAATTCCTGCCACAGAAAAAATAACCAACTTAGCTAGAAGCTTTGGTACAGAAGGCACAAAAATCCCCACAAAAATGCTCGAGGATATTACCTCATAAGTCATATTATCCACATCTAATCGCATGTCTCTATGCTGATCATGCAAGTCAATAGCACCATAGAATGCTGACTGATCAAATAGCAGGACATCCTGCAAAGAATATGTCAATATTGAATTTTACAAAAAGAGACAAAGTAGCAATTTAATTTGTGCAAACAGTAAAATAGTCAATAGAATCTTGCAAATGCCATATTATTATAAGTTTGTAGAGTCCTGCCCGTGAAAAGGTTATATTCAGTTAAATATCATAGATATAGCATTGGCATGTCAAAAGGGTGAGAGCTAAACATAGTCTGGCTATAAATCGTTCCATTGGAACCAAGTCCCTGCATAATTTCCACCTACACAATTTTAACTTCATTATTTTAGGGTTATAAATCTCAAATTCATCATTGTGCTAGTTTCAGGATTCAATTAACCCCATAAAACATAAAATGTTTCATATGTCAGCAAACTATAACCCAGAACTGCTTATAGTAGGTACTGCTTGTTCACAAACTATAATTTTCTTCATATATTAGAATTCAGAAATTTGTAACATCAAAGATCAAGAGATTTGAATAGACAAATTTCTGTCATCTCCAAACTAGAACGAGATGATGATAATGATCTGGAGAACACACAAAGAGTAGGTACCTATATAAAGATCAACATTAGTGCTCATCTGATAAGATGTCATGAATATGAAATCTTAGTCCTTTAGAGATATACAAATACTTTCAATGGAACTAATGTAACCGATGATTCTCCAGACTGACATATCTGTCAGTTTCCAGCATTTCTTTTTTTAAGTGCTCCCTTTTAAGAATTGTAACTGTCGCTTCCATTTTGTCTGTTTTGACAGTCCTATTTTGGGTTGTTTTCTCCTTTTTGAGGAGAGTTTTTTGGTTCTTTTCAGGGGGTATATATTAAAGGCTGAATAAAGTTTTTTCTTGCAGAGACGCTACAGAATTCAGTGGTTTTAATATCAATGAATTCTCTTCTTTGTTGCTGCTATTCCAGTATAGTTTTCTTTATGTATTCTGAAGATAATGACCATGGATTCTTTTTCTATACACTGTTTTGATTAGAATGTGTAGTGGTTTGCATAATTTTTTAGCAGCTCTGTGCTATGAGATTCTTACACAGGTGCTGAACAGCATTTTGGAGAATTGTTTGTAGGGGGCAGAGGTCTAATCTGCATCAGTTTTGGTGTCGGAGCAAACCGTGATGGCCCAGATAGGAGTCCACATCAATTAGGGGCAAAGGGGCAGGAGGAACACAGGCCCTCAAAGGAACACTGGTGAATTGCTTCAAAAAGTAGAGACCCTTGAGGCAAGATTAAAATTGGATGAGTTTGAAGAGGAACCAGAGAACTTGGTGAATGCATATCAGATCCTATGAGGAGGCTTATTGAGGCATTGACAAAACAGAGTTCTAAATATAAACATCGATATTTCTGATTTTAAGGGCGAACTCAGCCTGGATGCGTTTTTAGATTGGGTCCAAGACTTGGAATAGTGCTTTGAGATGGAACGCATAGATGAAGATGGCCCAGATAGGAGTCCACATCAATTAGGGGTGACGGGGCAGGAGGAACACAGGCCCTCAAAGGAACATTGGTGAATTGCTTCAAAAAGTACAGACCCTTGAGGCAAGATTAAAATTGGATAAGTTTGAAGAGGAACCAGAGAACTTGGTGAATGCATATCAGATCCTATGGAGAGGCTTATTGAGGCATTGACAAAACAGAGTTCTAAAGATAAACATCGATATTTCTGATTTAAAGGGTGAACTCAACCTGGATGCATTTTTAGATTGGGTCCAAGACTTGGAGTAGTGCTTTGAGATGGAACATATAGATGAAGATGAAGTAAAGATTACTGCTTCCAACTTGAAGTCATATGCAGCCCTATGGAGGGAAAATGTGCATAGTTTGGAAAGAAGACAAGGAAAAGTAAATATTTACATTGGCCTAAGATGCTGAAACATCTGAAAGCACAATTTTTGCCCTCTGATTACCAACAAAAATTGTTTAAAGAATTTCAAATTTAGTACAAATGGATCAACCAGTGTAGACGTATATTGAAGGCTTCAAATTCGAATAGATATTCAAGAGGGTGAAGGACACACGGCAACCCAGTATGTTAATGGACTTGAATTTCAACTTCAAGATGGACTTGCATTGGTGAAAGTTCCTACTCTAAATGAAGCATATAAATATGCCTTGAAGGCTGATTGGAAAAACAAAATAATAAGTAAAAGAGGTGAAAGCTATCAAAGCAAAGGGAAAGAGGTTTCCTTAGAATCAACCATGAGTGAAGAGCTAGAAGAAGGTAAGAATGTGAAGGTTGACTTTAGAAGGGGAAGCTTTAGAGATAGAGGACGTGGACAACCACCATTGGAAGAGCTAAGGCACTTGAAGTGGTTTATTTGTGATGAAGCCCAGAAGGATATAGATTGCCCTCAAAACCCCAAACAGGTGGTCCACAAGGCTATAGATTGCCCTCAAAACCCCAAAAGGGTGATGGTAGCCCAAGAAGAAGAAAAACCCTGGTTAGATGAAGCAGAAACTGAGACAGGCGAGAACCTGATGTTGAGAAGAACCTTAATATCTGGAGACAAAAAAACTCTCGAAGCTGATTGGAAGAAGAAGAGCATCTTCCAAACAAAATGCAAATGCAAGGACAAAGCATGCAAGGTGACCATAGATGGTTGATCTACTAACAATCTAGTAAGTACAAAAATGGTTGATAAATTACAGCTTTCTTGCATTCCAAAAGCTAACCCCTAGAAGATTTCTTGGTTAAAGAAGACTCTTAGTGTACTTGAGGATAAGTCTTATCTTGTTGCTTTCAAAATTGGTCCATATGAGGATGAAGTGCTCTGAGATGTGGTGTCAATAGATGCATGTTATATGTTGTTGGGCAGGCCATGGAAATATGACTGGAATGCAATCCATCAAGGTAAAAATAATACTTAAGGTCCAGCATGAAGGAACGAAAACTTTCTTAAAGCCATGGAAAGAGGAAGAAGCATTTGAAGTGGTAGCTTTGTCACTACTAATAGAAGCTAGATTTGAACTTGACGAGAAGGTGAAAATCAGCCAAGAAGGGAATCAAAGGTAGAATTCAAAGCAAAGGAGACAAATTATTTGGAGAGTGAAGTTCTACCAAATTTTGAGACAGAGCTACAACGAAATTCAACTAATACAATTATCGGTGAAGTATAAAAGGTAGATGATGAAATTAAAATTATTTGTTAAGGTAAATGATGAAATTACAATTATTGGTTAAGTATAAAAGGTAGATGATGAAATTTCAGTTGATTGTGATGTAATTGAAATGAATAGTGAATTGCAGGGATATGAGCATGATCATGAAAAATCTGCCTTGGATGTGATCAGAAATATGGTGAAGAGTGACTATGTAACTCAGTTTCACAGTAGTGATGTGAAGTGTGATTGGAATAACGAAAAGATTTCATGTCTATTAATGATGTTTCTGAAGATTCTACTTTAAGGACTTTGCTTAGTTTTATTGGTCCAACTGAATGGTGGAATTAACACTGGACTCCTCTCCACAAGAAGACCAAGGTTGGAGATTTTGGTAATGGTTCAAAATTGTGTCAAGGAATCCCAAGAGACTACCTTGGTGACAGGTCTATCGATAGGTCTGTTTCCTCATATTGGTGGTGATGTTTTCCTGCACTTCTGAACTAGGATGTTCAGACATTTCAAAAAGATGGGGAAGATAATATAACTGATGAGACTCCAGACTGACATATCTGTCAGTTTCCTGCATTTCTTTTTTTAGTGCTCCCATTTAAGGCTTGTAACTGTCGCTGCCATTTTGTCTGTTTCGACTGTCCTATTTTGGGTTATTTTCTCCTTTTTGAGGAGAGATTTTTGGTTCTTTTCTGGGGTTAGAGTTTAAAGGCTGAATAAGGTTTTTTCTTGGGGAGATGCTACAGAATTTGGTGGTTTTAATATCAATGAATTCTATTCTGTGTTGCTGCTATGCCAGAATAGTTTTCTTTATGTATTCTGAACATAACAACCATGGATTCTTTTTCGATATACTGTTTTGATTAGAATGTGTAGTTGTTTGTTTGTCTTTTTAGCAACTGTATCATATGCTTGCTTGTATCTTCTGACAAATGCACAGCTCAACTATTAACTGCTCAAGTTTAACTGTATACAGTATTCTCCTCTTATAACATACTGACATCAAATCTATGTTTGGTAGAGTGCCATCTCTAGTTCCTTGTTCTCCAAGGCTCTAAAAATAAAAGTTATCTCAAGCAATTTTTCTCTTGAGATCGCCTATTTGAGAGCTTTTAGTAGCTTCTCTATTACATCCCAACAGAAAAGAAAACAGATTTAGGAAGGTGGTCATGGATGATTTCATTGACATGTCTTTCACCTTTTGAATGATAACAACAGGTGTCTTTTAGAGTCATGATGCGTTTGGGTTTACAGTTACCCTTTAAATAATAGAAAGGAATCCTTCTCATTTATCTAGGTTTCTCGAACTCTGATTCTAGCTCCTCCTGCCATATACTTTTAATGACTTAAAAGCTGATCATCCAATTTTGTTGATATTTATTATCAGTGTGAAAAAATTTTGTGGGTCAACTTAACTGCACTTTGAGTACCTTTCTCATCTACTTTCTGTGGCTATTGTTCAATCTCGTCTTCTTAAGAATTCAACAAAATGATAAAGAGGAGACTCTGCTCCATTCCATGACTCAAAACAGTTCTGTAAAAAGTTTAGAAATTCTCCCAATAATCACCATGTAATTTATGAATCCTAGCAAAGACATTAAATTTGTAAGAATGCTTGTTATATCACTCAGGGTCTTCATCAAGAATCCTATCAACTCAAGATTGGAAGATGATAGGAGCTCAAAAATAAGAATTCTACTTAAATGGATCTATATCGTACAAAGGCAACCATCGTCACTTTCTTTTGTATATTAACCCAAGTGTACTGCTAACAATAAACTTAACATTTGCACAATATGGCCATTTGGAGGTTATAAAACAACTAAATTGTGTATTTGATAATGAAAAAAAAGCTCCCAATGTGTGTCCAGAAAACAAAAAATAACCATTATTTTGAGGAAACAAAGTGCTGTACCATAATATACCTCTTCCATAGGTCTGATTGCAGCTTCATGAAATTGCTAACCGAGCTGCTCTCCTTAGTTCTCTTAATGTAAATTAGTGCAAGCTATAACAGCATATAAACGTAAATTCTATTGGATCAACACAAACATATCTGATTAGGTCGCCTCTAACGATGAAACCCAAAAGATTAGAATACATCCATAGAATTTGAAGGACACAAAAGACCATATGTTTAGTTAGGTAGCATAGTTCACTGTAAGAGCATCCAGAGCACTTTATGCAAGAAATTATATATATAACCCAAACAAACAGATGTTTAGAACTAGAATGGCACATCTCAATGGGAACGGCAATTCTATAGGTAGAATTCCTCTTAAGAATGGACCAAAAACTCAAAACCAAAATATATTGCAATTCAAAAGAAAAGCCAAACATCAAACCATTAAATGCTTGACAGTTGGATTTTGATCACTGCGAGCAAAGGAATGATGGGGCAAAGAATATTGAAGTTAGAAACTTGCAAAGATAAAGCCTGAACCTTTGACTACCAATAGAAACCACATCCGATAGCTTCATTCCTTCTTAAAGTACCACAATTTTACAAAATTTAATAGATAAATGTCATCTTAAAATTGAAACAAGATCATGAAATTTGATCTTGAGAATATCACACCAAAGAGGAGGTGGAAATCAAGTAGCTGTATAAGTAACTTGAAGTTGATTCTGATCACCAATAGATGTGTCTTACATCACCAAATTGCAACTGCCATGAGGTGGTGAGAGTGTAAAATTGTGTTCTTTCTTTTACTCTAAGAGATGCTATGGTATGTTCACAATGGCAAATGTATGATCGGGAATATGGGTGTAGCTGGAAATATTCCAGAGATTTTGTGACAAAAGTGGTTACATCTTAGCTGGAAATATTCCAGAGATTTTGTGACAAAAGTGGTTACATCTTAGCAAAGCTCAGTTGTATGCCAAAATTGAGTTATCTCATAATCGACAGATGGGATTGATGGGCATGTTTTCCTGAAAAATAATGTCCAGTCCTTGCAAGCATTTCCAAGATTGCTCGGAGAATAGTGACATGACCTTCAGTCGTGAAATGGTTGTAGTAATTCATCTTTTGTGAGCATAGATTCAGGTAAATGTTGGCAGGAAAAGTGATGAATTGACCTTGAGAAGCTAAACGAGTCAAATACTTCATGTATTGTAAGGCTAATACCGGGTCAATATCACAAAACATCCAATGGAAGATTTTTGGTGTGCCCAATGGGGGACAAATGCTAGTGACACACAAGATAAAGAGTATTGGCTTAATGGTGTTCAGTAAGGAAAATTGACCATGGATCATTAGCGTTGGGACTGACTTTCATCATTTGAATTTCTTGGAGGATGACCTGCTGCAAAAGGGGGGATGGTGGACCCATTTGAGCACCGACTGTCCCATCCAGGTCAGAATGGTCATTCAAGGTGCAACTCCAGAAATTCAATCTTGGAGTGGGTCATAGGGGCATAGATCACATAGTTATGGTGTGCGATAGATGTTCCACGATAAGCCAAAAGGTTGGATAATGTCAGGCATTAGATGTTCAAGAGATTTGACATGTGGACCCTTGCAGAGTGTATGATACCATCAAGTTGTCCCTGGATATCATAATATATTTGGTGTCAGAATTGATCACTCTGACAACAAGCATGTGAAGAATGTCACATTGACATTAGATGACATAAATATGCCACAATGTGAAGCTTGTAAACCTAGTATTCAGCACCAGTATCTAGTTTACTCAGTGGTTCCAGCAGCTAGTTACCCATGTACTTCAATGAGGAGAATTGGTGGCTATAGGGACCTTTGGCAATATTCGTTACCTTAGCAGCAATATTCACCATTGATTAAGTTCGTCATCAGATTCTATTCACCTCACATTCTGTCTGGTTCTGCGCAAGAATTGGATAGTTGATGTAATGCCTAAAAATCTGATTCTTGGAATTGATTTATACATTAAGGGGTTGTTAGATATATTAGACATAATAAATATATTAACATATATCGAATAATGTAACAAGTGTTAGAAATGTAGCATATTGTTAGGATTTTTGCTTTCTCCCTGAATAGTTTACTCCTTGGTTATATACACAAGGCTGTTTTGCAAGAACATATAAAATGGTATGTTTATCTTATTGAAGATAAGCAGGGACAAGAACTTAAGAAATGGTCAATTTATCTTATTGAAGATAAGTTTTTGAAATGATATGCATCAATAAAACCATTTACAAGCAAGATTGAAAAATGAAGATGAAGACGATTTGGCATTTATCATATTAGACTAGGTCATTCCACTAACTTATATTTTTAGTAATTTAAAATTGGAAACAACATAGTGGTACTGAGATGAGCTCACTGGATTGGCCAAAATAGTCTATCTTGTTGCCTCCTTTCTGTGCCCTTATCCCCATTTTTCTATTTATTTATTCAATGTTCATTCAGCTCTGCATTGATGTCAAGACATATACTCTTGTACTCCACACCATTTTATCATTTTTTTTTGTGGCAAGAAATCTAAGTGGGTTGTAACATGAAGAATGAAATGTATATGAACAGGATAACATGTCCAGGTGTATAAAGCTCAGTAGTCAGCTCACCTTCCAAAATTGGTCTTATCTCTTACCTTTAAAAGAGACCACAAGAGAATAGATGACTGAAACTTGCAACAAATAGCATTGGACACATGCAAGCTGTCTACAAAAAAAGGATCATAAACTAAGACTGCCATCTCATTCAAAGGCTGATTAAATGTATCCTCAATTTTTTTGTCAAAGTAAAGCTTGAATTGCTTTTCCAGAGACATGGTCAAAGCAGGGAGAAAATAAATTCTTCTAGTTGCCTGAGATGTCTAGACTACCAAGATATCAAGCAGCATTTAGGGTTCCAAACACACAAGTATATGAAATATCCCTGAGTGAAGTGGATTATAGTATAATCAACATAAAATCTAAAAAGATTCAGCCAGCCCTTCCAGCTTTGAGATAAATTGGTATTCTCAGAAAATTCCCTTCAATTCACTCCATTGTCAATTCATGGGCCCAAAGGATATTAGAGAATTAGCTGCAGGATATATATATGAAGTTTCAAATCACCGCATCGACAAGATGGACTTCTATCATTCCTTTTGGGAAGCAGGTGGGCAAGGAAGGTCTGTTTTTCCTGGGACATACTAGGAACAGCCATGGAGTAGTGGCACTTTTGGTGCAACCTAAGAGAGCTTATGCATTGATGTCAGTAAGAAAACCTGCTTTCCAAGAACTTTGTAAGATCATTTCTGAAAGTTGTCTTTTCAACTTACAATTAGAAAGTGCAGATCCACATTGGAACAATAGGAAGTGCAGAGTTGGAAACTTCTCCAAAATGAAGACAAAGGACATGTACACTGAAGAAAGACAGTTCAATTCACCAAGTTTGACCTTTCTCTTAATTAAGTATTCTACAGCTGGAAGGTTTTAAAGATGGTAACGAGAAGATTTCAATTTCCATTTTGGTTTATACTGTCCCTCTCTTGGCAAGGACCCCTTCTAGTCAATTGTTAGA
Source organism: Cryptomeria japonica (assembly GCF_030272615.1). NCBI lineage: Eukaryota > Viridiplantae > Streptophyta > Pinopsida > Cupressales > Cupressaceae > Cryptomeria > Cryptomeria japonica. The sequence goes on from NC_081411.1 coordinate 848,392,792, forward strand.
ACTGCCAAATAAATAGCATACAATTAGGTTGATAGAAATCTACTTCCATAGTAAAACAAGTTGCAAAGATAATTCTCAAGAAGACACCTCCCTACTCTATGTAAGCAGGGTCGCAACATTTTAGACAAGATTTGGCTTTCTTAACCATGGAGGGGCAGGCCTGGGTAATTTCTTTCCTTGCCTACGTGGGGATTGATCTTTGTAATCATAATGTTCACCTCATTTAAACAGTAAATCATTTATTCTCTAAAGTAATTAATATAAGTTACATTCTCCACCACCCACCCAAAAAAGAGTGTACCAAAATCACTCTAAAAAAATCCACCAAACATTTGTCTCCACAATAGCTATTCTCAACAAAGTCACACTAATGGGATTTAATGCAATCGAGCATCTATGTGGTTATCTTACGTTTAAAGATCATTTAAAGTGCGCAAGGTTGTGTTCCCACTGCATCCAACCCATGTTTTTGGGAGAATTGTTAGAACTTAGAGACAAGACAGGTATCTTTAAATCCAGTGCTCAGATCTTTCTATTCTATCTTAAACTTGATAGTTGTGCTAACTATTTTATATAAACCATGGTACCAGTATTCATAAAATCAAGTGGCACAAAATATGTGAAATGTTTTGAGTATTTTATATTGAAGAAACCAAGAATATAGCTTTCCAAGCAAACATCCAAAGCATGCAGATCAAGCTTCATATATATATGTGTGTGTGTAATTTTCAATTTCAGATTGACTAAAGTTAAAAAAAATGTGGGTCAAGGTTGACTAATTCTCTGGAAAAATAGAAGCTTTCACTATTACCAGGTTTTTTCAACTTGGAGGTTTTTGGCTACTATGATATAAATGTTAAGACAAAATACAGGAATACCTAATCAAAAGAAGTGCATGCTTCTCCTTTTGCCCATTGTTGCAGAAAATCATACTCCTACAGAGAATTTGACCTGTATAATTTTTGAAAGGAGTTTTTTTTCCACCTGCTAATTTTTCAATTGTGATTTTGAGTTTTAGATAACTTTTAGGTCCATTGGCTGATCATTACTCACAAGGTAGAAATGATAAATTCCTTGAAGAAACAGCTGTCAGCCAAAAAAATTGAATGAAATGACCAAAAAAGGTCTATTCCATCAAACTTTCTTTGCCTTGCATGTTTTGGGTCTTGGTGTCCTATTCTCATGACATTTCCAGTTAGCTAGAATCATATCATTAAAAAAGTTCTCCATTTGGGCCAAATATAAATTTCTCCCCGCATTTGAGCTTCCAGTAAGTTCCTTAAGTCTCCTCATCACATTAATTATGCTTTGCTTGATTCTAGATAGCTGGGATTATGTCTCTTACTGAAAATGAATACCCAGAAAAATCTTTCTATAAGAAGCAAACAACCAGATATAGACTACCCAAGTGACACCACTCAAAATACCTTGCATTGATAAAAAATTGCCCTCCAAAGGAATTAAGAGAGTCCCAAATATCAGCACAAAAACACTGAATGCTACTACCACCCAAATCCCATCTACATGAAATAGCACATCTTCCAATAACATCTGACAAAAATAGTTGTTACACATTTCAACTTCTTTCTTAAACAAAATCTGCCACTGCATTTTGAAGATCATTTCTGCTGCAACGTCACATCCAGAAAGAGAAAATTCCCTTTGACTCAAAGTCCAAAATATTGTGTTATCACAGACTTCCTCTTGGAGGATGGCTCGAGCAAAATGTGGAGTACCAGGGCCCATGTCTTCACATCAACCACATCCAGGTCCCATCTTTTTGTTAAAAATGCATACTTCCGGCACATTGGAGTAATTCACATCTACACTCAACCTTACCCAGAAGTTCACTTCAAAGTATTTTTTTGAACTTCTAAAAAGCCATTTTACCAGGGCAGCAGCATGAAGGATGGTAGATTAGGGCCACTAGCTGCCATGATTTGTAAGACTATGGTACATTTAGCTGCAAGGGAAATTTGAAGTAATAATATTTTATGGTTTTGTTTTCATCTTTAGTAATCACCTACTCTAGATCTTTGGTGAAGTGTTGGGATATGAACTCCAAAGAAAATCCTGAGATATGATATCATACAAAGCTTTGGAATCTACTTCGGTTTCAGATTTAATTAAGATGGTAAAGTGTTTGATATGAACTTTTAGACCATCTTTTATAACAATTATTATATCTATAAAATAATCTGTTTGCCTATAATAAAGGACCCATTTTATGGATAAAAAATTCACATGTCCAAATCCCAAAATTCAAGATGTCTACATTAGTTTTGTGAAGCATAAAGGAACTTCTCCTCGGAGAAAAATATCCTGACTTCCCTTCCAAACAAATAAATTCAATAAACTGTAAGCTGGATCATATGCTCTATCAATCACTTAAAAGTAATATTTACCATACAACTTAAGTTTAGGTGGTGTTTGAAATCAGACATGTTTCTTTGCCAACAAGGGTGTTCCTTTAAAGCTATGCATGATAACAATGAGAAAAGCTGGCAATTTTAACATATTGTGTTCCTATTGCTTACTAGTCCTCAAGTCACTAATGTCCAACAATGAGTGGCTATACATTATTAGCAGCAATGCATGACTCTTATTTTGCTACTGGCCAACTATTTCAAACACCCTCTCAATGTTATTTTGTCATAAACTCTATCCTGAAGTACATATACCACTTTTTTCATAGGAAAATGTATACTTACAGCACCTTCCATTTCCGGACAGCAGTAACAGGATCCAGATTACCTGTCAAACATCTCAGGTTCTCTTACTTGTATGATATTTTTTTTGAGAAAGATGGAATATGCAATTCCTTTGTTTCAGAAGCACCTTTGTATTCCAACTAAAATAATCATTGCATTATTTGCACTACCGATCTTCATGCATTTTTAAACCTTTTATCTTGTTCACTCCTAAAGCTCTCTTCGAAAATGTCCCAAAATCACACTTAAAAGAAAATCCTACCTTTTGAGAACTTAAAAGAAAACAGTGGTAAATGAGGAACAACTGAACACAGAGCCCTTAATCTTTAATGGCATTACAGTTCACACAATTATCTTTGGTTTGTTCCCTTCCCGAATACAAATCATGTTTATCAGGTCAGTGGATAGACAATAGTTTGTGTATGGTTTTGTAATGTATCTGTCTGATTCTCTTTATGTAAATATATAAATGGGTGAGCAATTCAGTCAGCTATGAAATATTTTTAGATAAGCCACTTATTAATAAATATTGGACCTGCCAAAGAAAAAATGGCTTGTCATTGAATCAGCTTTCTGATTTAACATAAGGGACACAATGATTTTTAATTTTTTATATATGCACGTGTATGTGTGCCTTCATGTGCATCTATACATAAATATATGTATGCAAACATTGTAACTTATTGACCCTTGAATCCAAATATCTGGAATCTGAAAGCTGAAAAGATCTTCTAGATTGAAAAATGATGAGAATTCTCCTTGTTCATAGTACACACTGCAGCTTGTATCAAATGTGGGAATGGAAATCAAGTGGTGATGAAGCTATATTTACTGACAAAACAAAGAAACAAATCGCCACAGTAACAATAACCATTGTCAAGTCAACCTTACCAAAAAAAAGTTGTTTTTAACATATGAAGAATGGCCCAGGTAACTATAAATTCTAACTTGGAATGAACAAATTTTTGGCAAGTCTAGCTAATTTTTACAAAGGTTTGTTTCTTACTAGATTCCTTGTACTGATAAAATATGGAAACATGAAAATTGACTCGAAAAATATGGTATTAGCCTAAATGTTTTCCAGTACCATGTTTCTCTTGTATATTGTTTCTATTTCATTTCTATTGGAACAGCCGTAACCCAGAATTTTCATATTTTTCTGCTGCCATAGATACCTTTGCATCATCCTTTCCTTAAGAAGAGATACCTCAATATCGAAGCAATCACATTTCAATCTATTCATGCTCTAACTTGCAATGGACTATCATTTCCACTGAAAGCAAGTCCCAAAATGACTTCACAACTTGGGTTCATCAGATGTCACTAATAATATATTGATGCTCTAACTTGCAATGGACTATCATTTCCAGTGAAAGCAAGTCCCAAAATGACTTCACAACTTGGGTTCATCAGATGTCACTAATAATATATTGGATTTGCATTATAAGCCATAGCAAATTATCCCTATACAAAAATTGCTTCACCACATTACCTTAATTAAATAATGTCAACAATAGTTTGTTGTATAATTGTTTTATAATATTTATATGCATGTGAGTTGTTTGCTATGTGCTATCACTGGCATATTGTCGCATGTAGATTGACTAGTTGTGAGGTTGTTCCTTGATTGTAGGGGCTATCATTTAATTATTTGGACTTGTATAAAGCCACTCTGCAATGTAATTCTTATGTCTCGTTCAATGTACTACCAGTGTACAAGTAATTACAATGGTTGAAGATTAATCTGTTTGAAGAAGTTGGAGACACTGCAAGAACGCCAGCATGCAGTGCAATAAGGAGAAGTGCAGCCAAACAATTGTGAAGTTTTAGCCTGGACCATATTAGGAAGCTAAATAACTACACAGATTTGCTAAGTTTCTTGGTTTTCAACACAATGGGTGAAGAAACTGAATCTGATCTGTATTCACGTCTTTTAGAACACTTTATTGTTAATCCCTACAACAATTTGCTTTCTAGACATTAATTTTGGAAGGAAAAAGGCAGAGGGTGGACTATGCAATACTGTCACAACACTGTGTGCCACCAGATCCACTGGTAGAGTGCAATACCAAGGCAGTGAGTGGGAGCAATAAGTGGAAATTTTTGTGCTAAAAGCTTAAAGGATTCCCCATTAGAATCTGTAGACACATAAAAAATTTCGTCCTAATTGATTTTCATCCCGGGTGGATCCATTTCATTCTCACACACTATTCCATCTATTGTTATTAATATTATCATTAATTCATTAGCACCATTATAAATCATTATCATTTAGCCACTATTAATATTATTTTTATTATCATTTATCCATTATTATATTATTATCATCCCATGCTCCATCTATCTATTTAATAATATTATTATACTATCATTTATCATTTAATAATATTATTATCATTTACCATTTATCATCTGTATATTTAATAATAATAGTATTATTCATCCATCTTCATAAACATATGCATCGGCATTCACATCATTCATGTAAGCTTTCTCCTTTATCCATTTACATCGATCTTATGCATGTGGGATTAAAACTTTCAAACCCTATTCTTTATCCCACATACGTTCAAAATTTGAAAACCCACCAGTGACATTCTATCTTTTGTTGCTACAAAGACTAGACTTGAATGATACTTGACCATTGATTGAGTTAGATCGGACAAGCTGCATGGTAGTGCCATGAAATCCAAATCCAATGTGCACATCACACCCGTTACTGTATTAAGGAGCTTGTTAGAATTCCCACCTCACAAAGAAGAGGCCCACCACTAAATGGAGCCGACCAATAGTGGAGCCGATGCCAACAAAGCTTTATTTACCATATGGACCTTCATGAATCATAAGATGAATGCAAAATGATTGGTGGAAGCCAAAGGCACCAGAAGCACAAAACCAACCATACCCTCCATGAGCCATTAGATTGAGAGATCCAACAGCTTGCAAGAGCCACCATTACCACAAACAAATATCTCTACTTATCATTAGCTTGAAATATGTCAAAAATAGGATCACCATGCATTTTAAACTTGGGGCTTAATTGTGGCATTCAAGACTGAAAAAATAACAGTGGGCAGAAGGATCAAAGCATAGGGGCACAAGACAATAGTCATATAAAGATATCTCGGATTGGTTATTGGCACAAAGGGCCATGAACCAATAGCAAGGGAGCAACGAGGTTAGGACATTCAATAGGACCCATTGAATAAGATCTTGGGTCAGCAGTACGCATCAAGTGCACCAAAATAATATGAAGACCCAGAAAAAGGGGAATGTGATGAGAAGTTACAAGAATTAAGAGTTATAAAAAAGGAGTGCAGCATTTGCAATATACAAGGCATCTCTTAAATGACATTTGCAGCATTCTTTGGACTTAACTTTATGAGTTGAACACTTTATTTTCCAATCCTAAAAGCATATTTTTCTTCTTGGCATGGTGGAACATACTTCATTGGTAATAATAGGGAGCAAGAGAGAGTTTTAAGGAACGAGAGAGAATCAAACAGAACAGGGAGAAGAGTATCAGAAAAACTAACATTAGAAGTAAGCTAAAAAACATAGCTAAGTAGAATATAGCATCCTATGCAGCAGAATGAAAATGTCTAAATGAATAAATTAAGCTATAGTTGGCAAGTGATTTTAAAGATTACAAAAGTAAAACGCACAAGAGAATTTCAAATGTTTAATTACTATTTCAAATTTTGAAAAATCTGCCAGAAGAATAAGTTGTAAAAAATAGGACACAACAGATTTAAAAAATGAGACCTCTCAAGTTTGCACTCATTGCATGCTAGTGCAATAAGTGCAAAGACTGAAATTCAAGAGAATATAGATCAAATAGAATATTCTAATTACTAAAAAGCTATCACTTTGATTTGATGTGCCATGAAAGCTACTTCATATGCCACTATTGCTTTCCAATGTCAGCGATGGAAAAGAGAAGCTGTCAGGCTAAGCTAACCTATCCCCTCTATGCAAATCAATATATGTATAATATCCCTGGGCATGTCGTAGAAAAGATGAATTACAACCTTTAAATCGTTTGCAAAATATTCCCTGAATTAAGTAGCCATTAAAAAATTAATTGTCAGGATTTCCAAATAAAGATAGGCAGAGCTCAATGGTACTTAACAATTGTTGCCATAATGGTCAAACATCTAAAAATGGATAGTCTAAAGCCAGCTATTGAGAAGTAATGGTATTTCATGACATCTTTGCTCACCCTTTTTTGCAAGACATGTTACCAGAAGTTAACACCTGGGAGTAACTTTGCAGAAACATGCTCCAGACATAATAGTTGTATTGAACAAACCCGCTCAAGCAAAATGCCTCTATAATTTGAGACAGCAACTGTTGCAATCAAGGTCAGAAATAAAAGCAATAATCACCATAATGCAGCATACTTTAGCTTCTCTTATTTGTTTTATGAGTAAATTGTAATTAATTCTTAAATATCACAAAGGGCATTCTCATTCTGCAAAATCCATGATTGTACCAACTTCGTGTACCCAGGAGAAAGGCTATAGTTCAATTTGTAGTATTAGGTGTCTTATATCAATCCAACCACTGCCAGCATGTCGCAAGCAACCTGTACATATAGGTGAACTACTAATCATTCCGAAGACCTCATCTTGCATTCATATTGAAGCTATCTCACAAAAAAGAGGGGTTAAGAAGCAACAGTCCCTAATTTCACAAAGCATAGGAGCAGACTGATATTAATGGAAGCAGTTTAGGATGTGGAAAAGTCTCTTGGGCAGAGTATAAGTTTCAACTCATGCCAGATTCAGAGAACTATATGTGCTATTCTAAGATCAAAAATGGAATTTTACATTGGAAACTAAACTGGAACAAAGTTCAGAATAGGAGTACTAAAGCCACTAAATGATCCTTATCAAAAGAGTAATCTATCTCAGTGGAATTCACTGCACTATTAAATAAAGGATATAAGTGCACATGTGAATTGACTTACCAGATATGTGCATCATGTCACCACCAGTGCACTAGCTAGGGATCGCACATCTGAATGTTTCATGGAAAATATTATCAAGTTATGGATGTGATGCCAGCCGAAATAGTAAGTGATGAACCTCACTTATTCTTGAGTAATTTTTGGCAGGAATCACTGAAAATAGTGGAAACAAGAATTAGAAAAAGCTTGGCATCCACAAAATCAGAAATTTTGGCAAAGAAGCTATCTTCTGTATCTTTATCTTAGATGGTGAACTATAAACCCAGGATTCCTAAGCAGTGTTACAATTACAACCGACCATCATTTGAATATTAAAGTCGATATGAGCCTTCAAGCACCATTTGATTGACTACTTGATCAAAACTAGTGTAATTCAAGACTTGTGGAGAAAATTATGGATGTAGTGAAACTAGTTGAAGACTGCATGTCTAGTGTATAAGGAACAATGTTGTCAGTATGAATATAAGGCAATCCAGAAATCGCGCCATGTTCTACTTATACCTTACGCCATATAGACATGTCTTCCCTGTCACGGTGAAGGAAAAAAATTCCTACTGAGATTAGGATTCCAGTCAGATTGTTGAAACATAATGCAGCTGCAGATCAAAACAACAAGGTTTCATGTTTCAATGGTTAAAATGCAACAAAGAGAGAAAGCAATAGAAACTGAAACAACTCCAGCCAATGTACCTTCCAACTCACCTCTTATTAGATAGGAAAGATCTGTGCTTGGTGATCTTAGCATGTCTCTAGGCACAAATAACCACAGGGATGTAGCTTAATGTTTTATCTGACTTCAAAGGCAGCATAAGAATACATAGCAATCTGTAATTTAAAGAAATTCCAATCATTTTATTATGTGTCTTAATGAGCGACTAGTATGGATGTTATTTTCTGGATTAGACTACATAAAAGAACATTTGCAGCTTGTCCAGGAAACTCACATATGTGGATGTGATTCTCCCCAATTTACCAAAACTAATTTTATCAATTACTATGTGAATCTCAATTCATCATCAATCGTACATCTCAAATTTTATATGCTGACAATAGTTTCATCTGTTGTAATGTTTGATTGGAACAGAATTCACGTATATTTAAAGGTAAAGCATTCATTGAACATCATCATTCTACGTCTTAGGGAAAATATGGTGAAGATGACCATGGAATTCATATAAAATATTTCATATAATGTTATTGTCCTTACAATCAATATGGCTTCAGTCCGCCAAGACATCCCAGTATTAGTTGAGTTGACCAAAAGATGACTTCCAACTCAACATCAATCATGCACCTTAAATATTTAAAAATAATTGGGTTGAAGCCACCTTCTTTCAACTGTTGGAATATTTGGATGAAAAAGAATTCATGTGTCTTCAAAGGTAATATGCATTCATCAAACTACGTTATTCAAGGCTCTATAAAAACATTGTGAAGATGGTCACAATCTCGTAGGCAAATAATTCACATAACTTTGTAGAGTGTTGTAACAACCGGTACAGATGCAATTCTCCCCAGCACACCAATGTTATTTGAGTTAATTAGGGCATGCCTCTCCACTCATCATTACTTGTGTATGTTATTTTATTGAGTATTCATTGAACTATGTTATTCAAAGGCTTTGGGAAATTAAAGTGAAGATGACCACACTATTATTGGCAAATATTTCATGTGATATTCTCTCAAAATGGGAGCATTTTCTTATGTGGAAATGGCATTTCACTCTACGACATGCTTATGTGGCACCTGTTGTTCTAAGGTTTTCGACATGTTAAGCTTGTTTTCTTAGTCTTGGTTTTACTGGGACCTCACCTGACAATCTGGGTTGTACTAATAAGGGTGGACATGTTTTTCAACATAGGCAGGGTATTATACCATACTTTGCTCCAAATTGTAGTTGATTCAGGAATTCAACTGATAATGCAACCAAGCTTTAAACAGATCTGTTTGGGTAAGAAAATGGTTCAAGAGTGAATTGGTCTATTTTGTATTTAAGGCAGATCTGTATGGTTAAAAACCCAGTAGAGTGATTCAGTCTCTTGCAGATTTATGAAAGATCTTAATCTATTGCAAATTATAGAAAGATCTGTTTATCTATTACTATATGAAAGGTTACTTAAATGTTATTCTAAATTGTTGGAGGCATATTGCTATTAATATTGAGTCAAGAAGCAAATTGGTACCTTCAGCCATTGTTACTCAAATTGAGACTACTTATTTGAGGTTCTCTCATGTTGACTTGTTGCAGATTTTAAGGGTTACTTCTGTTATGAATTAGTTTGCTAAACTACAATCAAATCTTTGACCTGGGAAAGTAGATGGTGATAATGTTCAAAGTCATTTGTCACACAATGTCTTGTGCAATTTAGTCTAAAGTGATAAGAACTCAAGTCTCTTATTCACATGTCTTATGATTAATGTATACTGTTGAGTCGTTGACAATATAGTTTAAGATCAATATATATGTTGGAAACACAGTGATATGGTTTATTTCACTCCCACTTAATATAATGTATCTAAGGAAACAAGTTCCAAGTTAACGAAAAATTATAACACCACTTTATCAAACATGTGCATTATTCATGGATGAACCATGTATTAGCATAGTTTTTTGTCTTCCCAGAAAAATCCAGATTCATGTCACCTTTCCCCATATATACATACAAGAAAAAGCCTATACAGCTCTTAGCTAGTCTGGAAATAAGATGATTCTTCTATCAAACATATGATAAACTGTCATACCATTACATACTGCTTAATTTGTTTAGCAGTATCTTCTCAGTTTTTCAAGCACAATTGTCACATTGTAAGAACTTTTGAAATGGTAAAGAGAACTTTGTTCCCTGGAAAAATTTCCAGCATAAGCAAAATTCTTTAGCATATCCCAGAAATCACTCTTCTATAGTCCCTTCTATGGCACATTGCTTGTACCTTACAATCACAGGACCTTCCTTGGATTATACAATACTCAAAAAAAGAGGTGTAATGCACCATGTAAAATGCACATTCCTCACTGAGTATCAACTGAAATCTTTGCATCTGGAGGACACCCTATCATCAATAGGATAAGTCACCTGTCATAAATCTTTCCAAATGGATCCTATGAATAGAGCTATTTACAAAGAAAACTTCTGGTTGCTAATGCAGGTACTACATGCACATGCATGGACCCAGATATAAGTAAGTAGGTGGATAATAATTTTGTTGCAAGCTATGTATTCAACATTGTATATCACTCGCCTCAATCATCCAGAACCTGAGACAATTCAGAGACTTCCATATGGCATTCATAACTGCCAAGGAATTCCATTTGGATTTTCATGGATGTTAGGCCCTGAGAATTGTAACTAACATTCATCTCAGGAAACTCAAATAGCCATTATACACTAATGAGCTTTGTAGTTGAAACTCACTTTCTGGACCAGGACACTTTTTCCCTGCATTTGACTGTCAAGTACATGAACACAAGAACATTGTCAGACAACAGTACTACTCTAGACACCAACTTAAGGAAAGCTCATCCTTACCAGTTTGAATTCAATATTTGAAGCATCTTCGTGAATTTCATGATCTTAAGCCGGCAACAAATAGCAAGCACAACAATGGTGCTTTCATCCTGAGAAATAAATTGTTCTTTTGCTTTAGATCTGATTAGATGTGAAAGAAATGTATGGATGCTGTTTACAAAAAAATACAAATTTAAAGAGGCAATGTGTTAAAGAATGGATGTTAAAAGATATAACACTTTGTAAAGATAACATACCTCAGACTGCTAGCTTACCAATATAAAACACTAGCTGTTCCCGATAATTGCAACACAATTATTTACCTGCACCAAAGATCTGTCTTGACAATGTCTATCATCAATAGCCTTTCTATCAACAGCGACTCTCTGAGAAATTTTTTCAGGAGTTCGAGAAGAAGAAAATTTTGTAGTTATTTATATATGTTTTTATGTATGCGATTCAGCCCTCTATGAAAGTCACCACCTGATGTGTCCAGGCAAGCCGGTGGAATTGTCATCGACTTAAAATGAGTTCACATGATACCAACAGAGAAAAATTGAAAACCATGATGGCAATTTGGATATATCTGTCAGTTTTGTACACAAGGAGATCTTTAATTGTTACTTATTGTAGTTCCTTTAGTAATTTACTCCCCAAATGACTAACAGTCCTCTCATATAAAACATGGTGTTTCTAAAAAATCTGTAAGCTAAAACTTAAAATATTAGTATAATAAAAAGAAGTTAACAAAGCCAGATGGTAACATTGTTGGAAGATTAAGTATTCCATTTCAGACAAAAATATTTATTCTGGATCCATATTTTAAAGTGCTTTGCTCCACCGTTACAACCTAAATGCCTTCACTAACCAAAAACATGTCTTTGCATCACCTTATATCAGTGTCCCACAGGAACCAATCACCCCCCCAAAAAAGTGCCATTTCATTCCTCCACCACCGCTGTCACCTGCAGGAGGGTAGATCCTCAAGATGTCCCCGCCAAAGCAGAGTGCATCCTGGGGGCGTCCCCCTGCAAGAGGCATTAAGGGGACTCCCTGACATCCCTGAGATGGTCAGAGGATGCCTAGGCATTCCATGCCCATCCCAGGGATGCTGAGAACCCAAGACAAACAAAGTTTCTCAATGTCATGACAACAATTTTGATTTGTGTCAAAGCCTTAGACAACATGATGTCATGTACAATGGTTGATCTTGGAAAAATAAGGAATATTTACAAGGTATTGTATTGGAGGCACAATATGAATAGAGTATTAAAATAGGCTATAATTATTATTGTTATTGGTTGCTTAGTGAACACTCCCATATCATAACATTAGGAAGGTGCTAATCAGATATTTCTTAATTCATACATCACGGACACCTCTGGCTTAGTGGAGAGCAGAGGAAGTGATAAGGGTGGGATGGTGGTGGATGTCATAAATGTCTCAGTTTTTGCTGACTGCTGTAAGGATTTTCTAAATACAGAAAAGAAGATAAATAAAAAGATTCTAGAATCAGAAATAATGAGGATTTAGTGTTGAAGAAGACATAAGAATTGCAGGGAAGACAAATCACATATGTATAATAAAATAATATATTCATTATTAAGTAGTTTAATAATTATAAATATCGATTAGTTTAATAAATATTTGGTAGTTTGAACTTAGAAGTTCACAATACATTATAGATATTAAATAAATCATAGATGATAGAATCTTGATAAATTTTGGTTTTTGTCAGTGCAATCAACTTTTTTGTTTTATAGCAAGGAAGCCAAAAACATACGATCAATGGATGTGCACACATTGGACCAACCATGAAATATGTTTTAACATATACATTCCAAGAAAGGTAATCCTTTGACTCAAAAGTAGAAGAATGACATATTAGTTCACCATAAACTGTCTTTGGCACAAGACAATTCAAGGTCATAATTACTTTTGATTATATTATAATTATTATATTTGTTGCAACTTGCAAATTTCAAATAATATTGAATTTATTGCATGATGTGCTTACTCATTCCATATATGCAATGAACTTAACCATCAATGGGATTATATCAATAGCTATCAAAGATAGTCAATCAATTGCCCTTGACGATATTGATTCAGATTCAGAATGGATTGTAAATGATGAGAACCTTGCTATATTCAATGAAAGTTAATGATGAACATGAGATCAATCAAGCCTGGACCTTAGAACTTCAGCATCATGATCTGCAGCCCCCTAGTAAATTGTAGTAAATAGCTCTATTGGTTATCTCTGTATTTTGTTAATTTGGAGGTTGAATTTGTATTTTGTACTTTGTAATTGATTTCTAGGTTCAAATTATGAACTTGCAAACATAAAGGACAATATAGTAAAGTACCATTTAATATAATTAGCAAGCTCAAAATTAATTAAAAAGATACATATTTCATGTCTTACACTCTTTTTGTTCCACGAAATTTATTTAGAAAAAAGTATTTTCTTCTCCATTTTTGTTTTTTTTGTTTCAAAAACTCTAAAGGTTTCACTGACTAATTAGGAATTTTTGGTTTGCCACGTCAATCAATCGTGAGAAAGATTTTTCCTACCATGGTGACTGGTGCGAATGACTCGCTGAGCTACCAGTTCACGGATTCCATGTCATTCCCATATATCAACTTATTGAGAAAGACATCACAAATTACTTTGTGCTCTTGGCCAGCTAGTGGTGTCAGGTTGTGGATGTAGTGTGTTTGCCTGGTGAAATATATAGCCACATCCGTAAAGACCAATTTATTTTGATTATCATCTTTTCACCATGAAAAGGTAAAAAATGCGATACAGGTTTGTCTTGAGCTGTAAGAGAAAGAGGTGTATAAGATTTGTTGTTAAGGGTTAATTTTAGTATTTTACCATTGTCAGGGATGGCAGAGTGCTTCTACATCCCACCACTACGGTAAATCTGACAACCCCCTTTGTTTGAGTGTATTGTGGCCATCTGAAAGTCAAGCCAATTACTAAGTTTAACTTGAGACCATTTTCAAGTTGCTATTATGTGGCACCATTTTGCAAGGACAGTTCAGTTGGGCAACAAAGACTGTGAAACTGCTTCCTTTGATGAATTTTGGTATTGAACATTTGTCCTGATTAGCCAGTTTCTTCTTACATTCTTCAGGATGATATTTGACACATCTATTTGGGACACACATCCACAGAAATCACCAACAATGTTGAATGTTAGAAATTCTGTGCCTTGTAGGGCATATGGCTCAAGTTAGGCGGCAATTGTGCTCCGCATTGCGATTTCCAATTTAATCTTGGATAGACCAGCTAGGCATTTTGTGCAACTACTACCATTTAATACACTGGTAGTCATAATGTTTAATGAAATAGAGTTATTCTGAGGTATTTCCCTGAGATGGTTTTAAGTTCTATACAGTTCTTAACAATATTCACACGTCTGGTAATGCCTCCCACCAATTCATGATTAATTTTCTACCCAATAGTGAAATAGTTGAAAGAGAAGAATGTTTAAAAAATTCAAATTCCTTATATCAAATCAATCTTTCTTCAAACTAACGAACATCAATGTTAACTTAAGACTTCTGTCAAGTAGCAAATATATAATCCCCTTGAAGCTATGATGGCTCAAAAGCCTTTAAAATTCCTAATTTTGAAGTACACCTACAAAGATTAACTACAAAGGTCAAGTGAATTGGATTCAGCTGCTATCCAAGACCATGACCAGCATGCACCAAGGTAGATAGAAATATTGCAGAATCCGATGCTTCTTTTAAAATCCAAGACCATGAACAACATGCACAAAGGTAGATAGAGGGATTGCAGAATCCAATGCTTCTTGTACTTCAATCTTGTAGGCATTTGGTGCTCTCATACGACTAGGTTTGATCCCAATAGATACTTAGGGTACAACTTAGTGAATGATAAATACACTTTTTATGATGATATAAGTTACCAAGTTCTTTAGTTAGGCCCCCATACCTATACCAGAAAGGACAAGTCCTGCTCCAAGGACAGTTCCACCTGTGTTCACATAGGGCATGGCCCTACCATCGCAAGTACCCTACACGTGGGGATCAAGGAATCCAATGTTTCTTGTAGACGCTGTTCTCATACCGCTAGGAATCTCTAGAACCTTGTCTAAAAACTCTTTGTCCAACCATTGCCTTGTGATCTTCTTTGCATCCATCCTTGTCAAGATTTTTCCTTCACTTTGATCTCTACCCTTACATTATCCAAGGTTACAATATCCCTCTCCTCTACTAATGGGTCCTCTTTGTAACTTAGTCCTCCCAAGAGTAACAAGATTCCTTACCTCGCCTCTTGTTGAAGCCACTGCGATGGTGCAAGAAAATAAATTACAAATAACAAATCCAATCAATATGAAATTTATATTGTAACTTAGCAAGGCCTAGATCTCACTTCCCATAAAAGATCTCCAAGAATGTCATTGATTTGCTAAGGGTAAACTTGATGGAAAACCCAATTTGTAATAGCGTATTGCAAACAAGTCCAAATGCCTCCAAATGAGTACTATAAGTGGATCAATGTGTCCTTGTTCAATCTTATAGAATATAGGGGAAAATTCACTAATTTTTTGCCTTGGGAGAAAATTTTGTGGAAACCCTAATTTTGCAACTACTCGCTCCAAATGACCTCAAATCTATACTATAGTGGATTCAATATTGCCTTGAAAAACTCTTTCAAAACCAAATAGATCACCAAAATGACCTATAACATAAAGAAAAAATAGTCATGTTTGTTGCCTTCATGGTGCTAAGTTCATACTTTGATACCACTTGTAATAAAACAACTTGCACAATTAAATAATATAGTTGGAAATATGATACAAATATTTAATAATAATATGCCACTTTGAGGGAGCAACTTCCTGATCTGCTTAAAGGGGATACCTCCTATAATCTTCAATAAGAACACAATACTCAATATGGTGATAATAAACTAGACACTAGCTCCTATATATATACCGTACTTATGCCCTGGATTTCACCCAAGCCAACTTGGATACCTAAATATAACACCATCTAAATAAGAATACAATAATGATCATATCACTTAATAAGAGTTAAGGTAGACATAAGCCAATGACTCGTAACCCTATGCAATGATGCACATTATAGCATCTAGGGCATATTAGTCTTTGGGTTCTTCAATTAAGATCAACATCACCATATTGGACACAACAAGTCATAGTCCATGTATGGATCTACCCTGGGTTTATCTAGGGCACGACCCTATACTCTTGGATACATGTGGGTAACTCCCATGCCTTGGGCAAACCCAATGCAAGAAACATCAAAAAAGTTTAAAACAAATAAAGAAACCTACAAACTCTACAAATTTTATGTCATAAACTCTATAAATTTTGTGAATATTTTTTCAATTGCAACTTGCTACAGACTTTTCAAAAAGTATGGCTGCATTTATAAAAGAAAGCTTAGGTCTCCATGATTTTATAATAAGAACTTGAATTTTTACATATCGATATAAATGTTTATAATATTGTTTTGAAGTTTAAGTTGATTTTTCATTTTGTTCTAAATTAACTTGCTTATTTTGACCTGATTATGGGCTATCAAGGGTATGGAGATACTAACAATAAGGCAAGGTAGCATACACCAAGTTTGATGCTAGACCAGATTATAAGTACAAAATGGGCTGGAACAATTATGTTGAGATGGCGGTGAGTGTATTTCATTCATATAATTATTGGTTGCATAGCTTCTTTTCAAAGTTTCTCTCAGCTAAATGATCATAGTGTTAAAGTCGATGACACCTTCCAAGGAGTTGTAGAGGGGTAAGAGGTGACCTATTAAGCCTAGGATAGGGAATAGTGCGACGAGCTGATGGTGAAAGGGAAGCAAAAGGTGCCACAGCAACAAGGATAATTCCTTTCTCAAGTAGGAGATTAAAAATCGGAGACTACAATTTGGGAGTTGACCAAGGAAAATGATGGTGAACCTTGCATAGGTATGAGAGCAGCCATGACCAGCTTCTTGTTGGATCCAAATCATATGTGTGGGCAGATAAATATTTCGACATGGCCTAGTCCCTGAGCTATACTACAATGCTTTTGAATGTGATGGGTATAACAAAGGATGTTGTGCACCACGTCAAAGCATATTTCAATTATTCCTTGCACCATCTCCATGCCATGAAGCACCATCAAGAGCATATGTAGCAAGGCATCGATGTAATTACCAAGTTATTACAATTGACATGTTTCCCTACATTTTTATGTTAAACCAATACTTTCTAATTGCTATGACAACGAGGATGTTGATAAGGCAATTCAGGTTTCTCCATCTACAAAAGGTGGAAAATGTCTTTAATGTAAGCATGATTAAGGGCAGCAACGATGCCTACATAATTTTCCTTTCATGACTCTGTGGTTGAGGCTATAGTAATTTGCGTCTTCTACTATGAATGCTTCCAGTTTTGGTTTTGGTTATTGGTGGGTTCGTCTCTATCGGATGTCCTGTTGCTGGTAGTTGGAAGACTTGGAACTACTAATCTAAGCTTAGCATGGGTTAATTAAATTAATTTCCTATTTCTAGAATGTTGTGGCTTGATATGTTTTTGTATTGATGTCATTCTGACTGTTATAGTCTTGATCAACCTTCTCATCAACTATGCTGCTTAGGGATTTTTTCTACTATTTGTTGTCAGATAATATCTAGATTCTAGATGGATATATCTTTATAGAATGGGACTAATGAACTACATGCTACCAATATCTACATTGAATGCTCTTTTTTGCGGCTTCTAGGTACCTAACCCAAGTAATATAGCAAAGAAAAAATCCTTACTTTTTCCAAATAATATTTTGAGATTTTTCTATTTATAATCTTTTAGTATGTGAAATATGCTTTATTTAAAATTAAAAATAATAAAATAGCGGATAGTTGGATATTTTTAATTTTCACAAGTAAATTTTTTTTGGAGTTTAAATATATAGTTATTGGAATAATTTTTTTAGTTAATATAAATCTCAAGTTTTGAGAAGGCATGCTTATAGCAACCTCTTAAGTATCCTATTTCTTGTCACATTACTATTGTCATTGCAGCTTTTGTTTCTCATTTCTAGTAACATAAGTAGAGACATGTTGGCAGCAACAATGATGGAAAACTGAGAGGGGGGGGTGAATCAGTTTTCACCAAACTTAAGCAAATTAACCACAACTTCAGATATGATCGTTAACAACAAGAACAAAGATAACAGTACCCATAACACACAGATTTTGACATGGAAAACCCGATTAAAGGAAAAACCACGATGGGAACCTACCCACAATATGATGATACTCTGCAGTAGTATATGTAAATATTACAATGGGTAATGCACATGCATTCAGGCACACTGCCTAGAGCTCACTGCTCAAAACAACAAAGGGCTACAAAGGAAGACTCACTGCCTTACAAAGATTGGACACCAATCTGGATTACATGAACTAAAAGAATAGTGTCTTCAAATGCATGATCACAGTTCTGTTTAAGCACACTGTCTGCTCTACAACTCTCTTCTTCACTTCATCACTCTTCCGAAAGATTAAATGCTTGTTCGCACATACAACACGCTCAAAGAACGCAGACATACAACTTACATGATTATTACACTTACTTATACAAATCATCAACCTCTATTTCAAGGTCGGGTCAACTCATTAGACCTAATTACAAAATTACATTACACGATACATAAATCAATATGCAGACCAATACAATGTCGGCAAGGACATAGCATGGACCTAAATCAAAACCTTGAGCATGCAACACCATCGAATATCTCGCCAAGATCATCCGCAACACGCAAGAATCATCGGGTCGGCCAGAAAGTCGTATAACACGAAGAATACCAGCAGACCAAGAAAATCTTCAATAACACGCACAACGATCAATGCGGACCAGCAACACGGATAGAACATGGTCTAGAAACATCAACAAGCAACGTGAACTCCACCGCAACAACTTGGATTACTAGAATCATCATCATTTTTCTACCGGAGCTCAAGAATACCAACATAACTTACTGACAATCTAATAGATACGCTTGTGAAGTTTCAAATCATGAACCACTTGGACTGAGGCCACACATGAACGTCCCAAACACTCTCCCAAATCCGCTCAACATAATGAATCAATTTCAGAGCAATACAAACCAAAAAGCACAACTCTGCAATACATAACCAATCATCACACCGGACCTCATAACTCGATCAAATCACCTTCCGGAGCACTGAAACTCATGCTGAATCAACTGAAGATACTTATCTCTGAATCCTTAAATCCGCATCAGCATATCTGCAATATACCAACCAAACCAACTTTCTATGACATCGAAGCACAAGAACACAGGAATATGTACATCAATGACAACACATTCCAACAACTCTAATATCCAACAAGACCAACGGTTTCAATTATAACATCAATGTCGAGCCTCTGATGGTGTCTCACGCATTGACAATTAGGCAACAATTCTGATTCTGCTCCAAATTCTTTCCACTCTAAAATATATAACATTTCATTCATCTTAATTGTATAGAACATATAATTACTACACTGAGAGGTGTAACTTCAATGGCAGCAAGGGGTGGACTGTAATGACATGAAAGTGTTATCAAAAACCCTTTAGATTTGACAATTATTTACATGTGGATTTATTAATTTTTAAAAATATAGATACTATTAATGATGTCTTATTAAATAAAAATAATTAGTAAGTGAAAAAATATATAGCTCTCCATAGTAAATAATATCTTAAATAAAACAGTTGTTAAGTAAACGTTAAATAAATGATTCTTGCGTTTTTCTTATCTATCAAATTACCTATCAATAAATATTTAAAATGATATTCATGAACAAAATAAAAAACTCTTCAAGTAAAAGTTAATGTATGATTTTTTGCTTTTCTTATCTATTGCTCAACTTATCTATATATTGATATACATGTAGTAATTTAGATAGATATTAATAAAGAAAACCTATATAAATATCCTTGCCGATATATTAAATGCATCCAACTAAAAAATAACAAGATATAAAGTATTCAGTCTATAGACATACCTCTAGGCATCATCTAAATAGATGTTATTTAACATATCTATACTTCTAATATTTCAATAACAGTAATTCTATCTTGAACATCTCAACTATAATAATGACTATATTTATAAATTAAAACCATAATTAATTTATTTATAATGAAATATTTCTTATGTATTATAATATATTATTGATATAACATATGTTCTCATCTAGTATATTATGTTTATATGTTGATTGATTATATCTAATAAGTATTTATAAATAATATATTATTTTTATATATACCTTGTATAATATATATGGTACGACCGTTGCCAGACATAATGAGCTCAGAAAATTGTTGTACCAGCAAACCTGGACCTGATATCATACCCAAACCGGCAACTGAGATGACGGTTGATGCTAGAATGAATGACACGCACCTAAGCATTAAAAATATATTGCAGAAATGTCAAATATGAACATGTCTCTGTAGAAAAGTCCTAGAAGAGGAGGCATGATGAGAATAAGATTAGGAACTTGATAAAAACAAATCAAGAAATAGTGGCAGATTGCCAGTTGAAGCAATTCAACTTCCATTTGTTCTTGATAGTGCTGAATGCTAGAATAAGGAACACACACCCACAGATAAAATAATCAGATACAGAAATGACAACATGAAAAT
Organism: Cryptomeria japonica; assembly: GCF_030272615.1. NCBI lineage: Eukaryota > Viridiplantae > Streptophyta > Pinopsida > Cupressales > Cupressaceae > Cryptomeria > Cryptomeria japonica. The sequence continues at coordinate 848,413,703 of NC_081411.1, forward strand.
AATTCTGTACAGAAGTCCTATGCAATGACAACATTATGGAACTTAAGAGGAACAAAACAAGAAATAGTGGTGGATGGGTAGTTGAAGCAATTCAACTTCCATTTGGTACAAGAAAAATATTTGTTATTAACAGTGCCAATCAAATGGGTCCTAAGCTCTAGGTGAAAAGTTGAGGCAACCTTGAATCAGGGCGAAAATGTTTGCAATCAATTACTAAAGATTTGAACAACATTGATGGCATCACTGTTGATACAATGGGAGACTTTCCCACAATTATCATGCTAAAGTTGAGGGTGGCATTTTTTGGTATGGAAAAAAATATTGGTGTACAACTGAAATCAAATTTAGCTTTTGGTACCAGTGAGGAACTCAGCACCAGGATTCACATCAAATGAGCATTAGAGTCAGAATCACACCATGGACTTTCGCAGGGTAACCTTGCTAACTTCAATTAAATAAATGTTTTGTTTATTATAAAATCTTGATCTATGACAAAATGAATAGATCACACACACAAAAACCTTGCCAATGCAAAACCACATGGCAACAGACAAAATATTCAAGATTCATAAAGAGCATAGTGCACCCATGCCTTGCAATCCCAGCATCTTTGAATCCATGCTAACTTTTCATAGGTCCTATCACTGATATCAATCCCTCACCAAAAGCATTTTAAGTGTGCTTCATCACTAACCTAAACATGTACCTCTGATGTATGTTCTCTTATTGTCCTATCACCATTGCATGAGGAAAAAATACATTCTCTAATTAAACTATTAAAGTACAAATATTAGGCTGCTTGCATCAATAAAAGGATTCAACTATCTTGGTGCTTTACCAGCATGTCTGCCTTGGGTTCAGGGTTCACCCTGGGTATGTCCCAGCTAGCCCATGTTCATATGAGTCCATCATCCCAGAACAGATGCAGGTGTACCCGGGCTGGCCTGGACATAGATGGGGTAACCCAGAGGTGCAAACCGGACTAGTACCCAATACTACTTGTATCAGGAATGGTCCTCACTAAGCAGCACTACCTGGCTTCATCGATGGTTAAAAATAAGGAATATGCAACATCATTCCATATAGGCACTATAATCAGACTTTATTTGGCATATAATCCTTTTCCTTTAGAAGAAAGTTTCATTTGTCCCCATTCAACTGTGGAGCATCTTTCCTTTAAAACTATTTCACAGGCCAAGACAAGTTGTGTTCAAAGGTTGAACTTCGCTCTCCAACCAAATATCCAGTCCACAAGTACTCAACGAAATAAAAGTATGTGCTATACATCATGCTATATAAGCTCCTGCATTAAAATATTAATTTACTACTACTAAAATAATGTTCTAATGTCTTCTACTCAGTTTGAGGCACTTACAGTCATATGCACTTAAATGTAAATAAAGGAATACTCGAGCAATGATTAAACATTAAAAAGAAATAACAAACCTCAGGTATCATTCTATTATGTCTTTCATTCTCATTCTGCAGAGCTTGGAATCTTTCTAATGGAATATCCAAAATACTTCTTGTAAGAGGTCTACCATTGCGACTGCCATTATGTTCCATCCATGATGAATTAAAATAGTGAGGAACTTGTGAGCCTGTTTCATGGTTTATAACCATATTCACTGGATTAAACGAAATAGCCCCAGTTGCACGGACATGATGATTGCTTGGACCAGACCTCGATGAAGACATCAATCCTTGTGCAAAACCAGAATTAGCCCTAGGGACTTGCATGTGTAGATTTTGTGGGAGGTGCTGTGGCACTGGTGCTCTTGAACTGAGTATTGGATTGTTGAACATTTGATCTGTATATGGAACACCATTTAAGTTTCTAGTTACTGGTGCCCAGCTTGAAGAATTATTGTTTGATGTCCTTCTGTCAGCACCTGACACAGGCCATGCTTGATTTGGTACTGCAGATATCATGCTGCTTGAGCTAACCTCCATATGCAAAGAAGACGGCCTTTCCCTTCCAGTAGCATTGAAGGTAAACTGACTGCCAATTGATGACATATTTTCATTCTGGTTATTGGGAACTATGCTCCTCTCGAATTGAGATGAAGTTGGAAAGTGGCACTGTTCATGCAAAATAATACTAGAATTGATATTTGTCCTATCCATGTTTGACTGCTCAGCTGGAGAACTTCTTGGATGCACATGCCTTGTATAATTGCCTGGCAGTCGCAAATAAGGTAGATTTTGCTCTTCATGAAATGTTTGATTTGATCTGTTCCTAACACTTCTTTGAGGACCATCTATTGTCCCAATTACAGATAAAGCATTACTCCTATAGCCTGGAGCCATGCCTGAGCCTCCCATAAGACCCGGCCTAGGCATGCCTGGATCTTCCCGATGTTGAGCACTAGCGGGTGTCCCTGCAGGGGTAGAAAAACTTGATACACTGCCTATTTCATGCCTTGCAGGAACTGTGAAACTTGTTAAACTATTCCTTTGCCTACTAAAAGAATGTGAAGGGCCATCGTAAGCAGAATGTCCTGATATGCCTTCAAAAATTTTCCGTTTACATGATCGTCTTCCACCATCAGCAAACTGATTGGCCCTTCCACCACCTACTCCATTTCCACAATGAGGCACATGTTCAGCTTCAGACCCTACATGTGCAGCTGGATGAGAACAGAAGTTGCCAACTGCGGCCTGTTTAATGTTGTCAAAAGAAGCATAATTAGATCCAATGAGTATACAACATGACAACTTGATTTGGAAAAACATTTCAACTAGTAACTTCTTCATCTTAAGAAAGGCATACCTGAGAAGATGTCCATTCTGAACTGCTGAATCCACTTGCTGCCATTCTGCCACGAGTATAAAGGCCATTTCCGTCATGACTTGTCGTATTTCCCAAATTAAAATTTGTTGTATTTGCCAAGTTATTAGACCTTTGCATATTTGAAGCAGTTAATAAATTTAACCTACTGTCTGGATACATTCTGGTTTCAGTTATCACGCCAATTTATCGTGTCTCCAATTTCCACTCAGCTTTCAACTATTGACACAGTAATTTTATTTGTCTCTATATCATGACTACAATGTGTGTCCCAAGTAAAATGTACGCCCTACAGAAAAATCAAGCAGAAATGAGAAATCTCTCAACTCATATGGCAGATATTGATATCATATCATGCTTCAACCCTTCAAATTATATATGCACAAAAGCAACAAAGAACATGCATCAACCGTGATAGTTCAAGTCAAGCTCAAAAACATTTGAGACAGGAAAATGATATCAAAATAATATAGTCAGCCTACAGAGACTGCCAAAAGCAAGTCAAGTTTCAATTATTATATAAGAAGCATGTTTACTAAAAAGAGAAAATTCAATGAAAATCTAACAAAAGGTATTAGAGATGCTACATTACTGTGCATTGTAATTTATCAACAGTGCAATTCATCCATGTGCCTTCTTTTTTATAAAATAGATTTCTGTTTTTTCTTTTGTGAAACATAAGGATATCTATTTGTAATCAAGAATTGAAAAAAGTAATAAGTATCATATAAAAATAAATGAATTTGTTCTTTTTAAGTCCCCATGCCCTGTGATTGTTACTTATGTACATGACAATAAGGCCATAGAAGAAACAACTGGTAATGGAAATCAGTCATTAAAAACTGTCCAAATACACAAAAAATCTAACAAAAATATGAAAATCTAAATAAAAGCTCCCATGAGGTTCTCAAGACCATTAAACAGAACAAATTCTGGAGGGCTTTCTAATATCTAGTGACAAATCAGTTCTAATCACACAAGTCTCTACCTCTACACCTCGCACAGCTATACATATTTCTATGGTTGCATGGAACAAAGAGAGAATTCAAGTTTCATCAGTTTCTTGCCAAAGGACAGTTATCAACCAGACACTGGAATATAAGGATTCAACATAAATCTCTTGAGGAACAACACCTTGAAGTTTGACTAAATTGAATCTACAAAATCCATTAGTTCCTGCAAGCATTATGTGTTATGATCTTAATATGATATATTACTAAGTATATATATACTCAGGAATATATATTGTATACTTAATAATATACCATATTAGGATCATAGCATTTTGTGATCCTAATATGATATAAGTATATATTATATTAGGATCATAACATTATGTGACTATGTCTTTATTCTTAAGCCAATTTTGAGACAACAAAATTCTTTACACAATGATGAGAAAACAGTTGTAATGGAAATGTCATTGAAGAGGATATGGATGTCCTCGATGGTGTCCTCCAAATCTGAAAAAGGGACTCACAAAGAAAACCTAGCAAATCTGTCAAGTACTCATCCCAAGAAATTGTGTCTGGAAGAAAATGAATATGATCTTCTTGTGTCATATCTCTAGAGCCTCAATCAATGAAAGGACTTGAAAGTTCAAACAACCATACTATATATACTTGAAAGTGTCCACACTAGATGCTTGAGTGTGAGCATTTGTTGAAGGAACATCAGAAGCAAAATGTGAGAAGGTGTACGATCTAGACCAATTATCTCCCCAGCTACAAGAATATCTCTACTTTGCAAATCTCAAATGACCACAAAATTTGGTGTGAACTCAATACTTCTTCCTATCCAAATATGAGTCATCTAATAGACAGAAAGGAGATTGGTTGATAATGAGGGAACATAGAGAGCAATGTTGAATGATCCTTCACACATGTTAACAAACCCTCTTCCACAAAAACACACGTGTTGCTACCCATCAAGATATGTTGTCATGAAAAAGACCAAATAAAGAGAATATATTGTGTAATGAAGCCATATGATGTGAAGGTCTAGAATCAAGGATCCATCTTCCTCACTCAAATTTTACATTGATGACAAGTGCATTGCTCTTCTATTTCTTTGACTATGTATGGGACAAATATGATGAACCTCTTGACATAGTTGAAAGTAATTTGATTTGGTTCTTCATTAGAAGATGCTTCAACTCATCAATCTATTTTGAATAAAATTGATTTCCATCTTTTATACAATAAGCACATTTGAGCTTCTTACATAATTCCCCTTTAGAAGAGGAATTTTTATGTTCTTTTAAGAATGTGGATTGTTGTTGTGTGTGTTATTCTTAGGCTTGTCATCTTTCTTCTCATTGCCACTAGAAGCCTTCTCTTCTTCAAATAAATCATGTGGTTTTGAAGACATCAAGGTGCCCATTGAATAAGCTTATCTTGTTCCCTGATGAAAGGCATAACATAATCCTCAAAGATAGGCATTTTAAACTCTTTCCCCAAAGCACTCTTTATAGCATAAAACATAGATACAAACACTGAATAGTCAAATCCTAGATTTTACAAACCTTCAAATGTGCTCTTAGTAACTTCAACTTGGTGATGAAGTCTTGTACATATCAAAATTGCATGAATTGTGTATCTAATTTTTCAATTTTACAAACCTTCAAATGTGCTCTTAGTAACTTGAACTTGGTGATGAAGTCTTGTACATATCAAAATTGCATGAATTGTGTATCTAATTTTTCAATTTTACAAACCTTCAAATGTGCTCTTAGTAACTTGAACTTGGTGATGAAGTCTTGTACATATCAAAATTGCATGAATTAAGACTTCTTAGTTCATTTTCCAAAAATGTTGTTGGATTTCATTTGTTTTCCCAAACATGTTTTGACAATGTAGTCCACATAGCCATAGGTGTAGAAAGATAGATTTCTGTATCTATTGGGTCATGGGTGTCTGCAACTGCAAGAAAGATAGAAAATAAATCAAGAGGATAGCCACAAGAAGACCCCAATTTCACTTAATCAATGATTCCCCCAAGCACAATATGATCTAAGCACTTTATATCTAGTGCAAATATAATTGCCACTAGCAAATATGACTAAGTGACTTGATCTCAATAATTGAACAGATTATAAAAAGAGGCTTAAAACTAAAAATATAGATAAGTAGCCAAATCAAAATGAATAAACGCCACTACATATAGCTTAAAAAATTGCAACCAAAAAGCAATTTATATGAGCTCAAACTAAGCCCTTGAAGGTCCAAAAAAAAAAAATATGTAGCAACCTCTATATCTACAATTTCTAGAAAATTTATGCATCAAAATCAAAAAATATGTACCGCCATGAAATAAGTAGAAGTTAGCTCAAATAACAATAAAATTGCACTAAAAAGGGTCTCTCTATGACTGATAAAACCATTTGAAAATGGCCTCCTTCGCTAAAATCTCAACCATGAGGGGTTGTGAGTTAGGGAGAAAAAGCATGAATTTTGGCGTTATCCCTATTAATGAAATATGTTATTCTTGACAAAATATTCTCAAGGATGCCAAAACTGTCAACCCCCCTATTAGATATTAATCAAACCTTGAAAACGGTTGTTGGCAAACATAAATCACTTTTGATGGACTACAAAAACCCACTTCTTTGGCAAATGAGGGCGATTTACCATTGCATCGGCAATTTTGTAACGCCCCTTTCTAAAACATTGCTTATGTTTGGCTTTAAAATAAAATTTCAACTTCTAAATGATGATTGCATTTATATTTATAAATAAAAATCATGAATTGTTGGCCAAGACTTGGGTTTTCATCCAAAACTTGATAATGAGAAATAAGGGTTTTCATACTTAGAACTCTTGATTTCTCGTTGGAGTCAAGATTTGGATTTTTGTCGAAAACTTGATAATGAATAATAAGGGTTTTCGTCCTTATATCTCTAAGAGAATTTAAGGGGTTTTGTCCTTAAAACTCTTAATTTATATTTAAGGATTTTTGTCCTCCACCACTGTAGCTCACTAGGAAAGACATAATATTTCTTCACAACTTGTTGATTGATGATTGATTGCTTGATGTATCGATTGATGTTTTTTCTTCAAGGAAATGATTTCCCTTTTATATCTATTCCTTGAAAGAGTCACAACCTTTCCATATAGTTGCTGCCCTTGGTAAATTATTATTTAATTCACAACCTTTCAATTGCTGTCTTGGGTAAATTATTATTTAAGCTTAATTTGACTTTATTTATCTCAAATTGCTAGTATGAAAACTAGCGTCACTTTTATTATCATTATCTTCATCGAATGGAATTTCTCCTTGATCTCGTTTGGTGTTTGGTAATGAATATTTGCGAGGCATGAAAATTTTTTATTCCTACAAATTGTTTTAAAGTTGTTGTCAATGGTTTGGAGGTTGTCAATCAGTTAAGAGAGTCGAAAGCCTACATCACATGGCATCCCCACAATGACTAGTATTTGCAATTGTAAGAATGAACCTATGGATGCAAGTAAGAACCTACAACAAATCCACAAAGTTTTAAATTACAACCTTAATAAAATGAAGATACCTTTGTATGAATTCCAATCCCTTGAGCCTATTAAAAAATGGTAGAGCAATCACAGATCATACCATTGTTGCAGAAATAAATATATGAATTGATTTCAGTCAGATTCAAATTGATTCAATCAGGTTAAATTACAATGCATAACATTGGCTTTTTAAAAGCCTTATTTTTCTAGTAATGGGAATGTAACTTCCCAACTACCTAGTGTTGTGACGTTTTCACACATCGCCCCATTGCAAATGGGGACCCCTACTTTTGTCTTTCTAGGATTAGTCCTCTTAGCTTAGTTGTTATTGTGTTAGAGTCTTTGCTAGTAATCTTTGCATTGGAGGGATAGAGTTTCTTAATTAGCCAGAGGGTTCATCAAATCAGGTTGGTCCCCTGAGGATAGAGTGAAGACAATCAGTTGTCGAGGCTTTCGGAATGAACGACTTGTCTCTTGTTTGTAGGGCGAAATTTATCATAGGGCATGTCCCTTGCTCCCAATTTGGAGCGAAATTCTTCTTAAGACCTTCTTTATAGGTTTATTTGACATGTTTCACATTGGAGTGGTTGAAGGACTTGAGGATTGAACAAATAAAGCAAAGTCAGGTGAAAGGGTTAAGTGAAGAGTCTTCCCTAAGCTCATGTACCTTGCTCCCTAATTGGAGAGAAATTTGCCTTAGACCTTGTACCTTGCTCCATATTTGGGGCGAATTTGCTAAGACCCCGTCCCTTGCTCAAGAATCCAAGTGAATTTCCTCCATAGGTACTCTTAAGGGTCAAATTGGTGATGCTTTCAAGTGGAAAGATTTGAAAACTTAAGGCTAAAATCAATAAGGTAAGAGAAGGATGAACAAATTGAACTAAGGGGCAACATCAAGGTCATGTACCTCACCCCAAAGTTCAAGAAAAATTTGCTCAAGGTCATGTACCTTGCTCACAAATTAGAGCGAATTCTTAGTAAGGACATGTACCTTGCTCCCAAATGGGAGCGAATTTCTTCTTTGAGCCTTCTTTAAGGATAAATCTTGATAAGATTCATGCTTAGACGGTTAGAATACATGGATATGATTCAACAAAGTGAAAGAAAGTTTGGGAATTAAGTTTAAAATTTGCAATGAGACCGTACCTTACCCCAAATTTTGAGCGAAATTTGTATTGAGATCATGTACCTTGCTAAAGACATGGAGCGAAATTTTCATTTGGACCCCGTACCTTGCTAAGGACATGGAGCGAATTTCTCCAAACCATGTACCTTGCTCCCAATTTGGAGCGAAATTCCTCCTAAGGCCTCCTTTGAATGTTAATTTGGCATTGGAGTGACCAAAAGACTTGAGGTTTGAGCGAGTGAAGTAAAGATAAGTGAAAAGGTTGAATGAAGAGTCTATATGAAACCATGTACCTTGCTCCAAAATTGGAGTGAATTTCTCCAAACTATGTACCTTGCTCTTGAATTGAAGAGAAATTTGCATGTACCTTACCCCAAGTTTTGAGTTAAATTCTCATTGAAACCATGTACCTTACCCCAAACTTGGAGCGAAATTCCCTAAAGGCATGTACCTTGCTCTCCAAATTGAGCGAATTCACCTTGAGGACATGCACCTTACTCATTGATTGGAGCGAATTTTCATCAAAGGGCATGTACCCCACTCACAAGTTAGAGCGAATTTCTCCTTGAAGTTATGTACCTTGGCCACCAAATGGAGCGATGTTTACCCAAATTGTGTACCTTGTCCAAGGTCAAGAGCGAAGTTGGTGAAATCATGTACCTTGCTCCCTATTTTGAGCGATTTCCTCAAATTCAAGTATTTTGGTGCCAAAATTAATTCAAAATTCGAATTGCAAGGGAGATGAAGAATGTGTTAAGCCGGCCTTATTGGGAAAAGCAACTTTAAATTTTATTTAATCCAAGTCAAGTCAGCCTTATGGAAAAGACATGTCTTTTACCCTAAAGCACCTATAAAGGAAAGGTCAAAATGAATCACTTGGTCATCAATTCAAATCGAATTTCCCTCTCCTAGTGCGAATTTGAGCAGGTCAGCAGCAAAGCAGCGAGTTTTATCAGCATATTAAGCAAATTTTATCAATGCAAGGGCAAAATCAGTCAGCATTAAAGCGAATTTAGATATTGAAGGTGCAGATCCAATCATCAAGCGGAGCGAATTTCACTACTAAGTAGACCAGATTCGTCATGTAAGCAGCAAATTCATCTTCTATATAGAAAACTCCCTTCAACTACAACAAGCTCATTGAATTATATTAGCCTCCTCTTGATCAGATTTAGTGAAAAATCACATAAAATCAGAGTGAGAGATCAAGTCAAAATGGGAGTATGAAAAGGTTATAAATCATGTGTTTGATGCTCAATTGTTTGTTTTGCAGGAGGTAAGGAAAGAGATCAAAAGGACAAGGTTGGAGGAATATTGTAACAGGTATCTCAAGGAGAAAATTTCAACACCACGATCAAGATACAAGGAAGACGTCTTCAAAAAGCTACATTAGCATCAAGAACACCTCAAGTGCATAAAGAAGACTCAAAATGCTACTAGGTTGAAAGATTTCAAATGTTCAATAGTTTCAAGCAATAGAGCGGGATATCTTCAAGGTTCTCATTCTATCACATTGACATGGAGAGATCACAGGAGTGCAAAGGAGAGATCATACAATCACCATAAGGCAGGATATACAAGCAAGGATGGAGGGATGACTCGGCCATGACAAATACTTCATTTCACCACTATGCAAGTTCAAGAAGAAGCTTCATCAAACACAAGGGTATTTAGAAAGGAAGAATCTCAAGATTCCCATCACATCCTAACAACATGAGGAGATCAAAAGTTGCTAAGAAGAGATCATCCAACTACATCAAGGCGCTAGAGCATAAAGGAAGGATAACCTACATGTTTTAGAATCTTGAATTCCCTTCGGGAATCCAAGAATCGAAGTCAGTACAATGAAGAGCTACATTCAACCAGTTGCATCATTCATCAAGTATGTTAAGTTTATTCAAATTTTGTGATCAAGAGGATAGAAGAGATGAAGATATAATCTAAAATTCTTTTTAAACTGCTGTAGTGTGAATGGAAGGATGCACAACACTTATCGATTGCTGTACTATCTTCCTCCTCATCGTATGAATGTTATATATATGTGAATGAGAGGGTACGTAGTGAAGAGATATGTCTGCCCACGTGGGAAGACACATCTCTTCCCTACGTACCACTCATGATAACACAACACTTTAACAAACACTAAGATCATTGCTTGCTTGACTGATCGTAAGGAATGTGATTTACCATGAATCGCTTCATCATAGCCTTCGTTAACATGAAACAGTGTGATCGGTGGCAAATACCATAATTCGATTTTGATTTTATTTATCATTTATTGTTAACATATATACTAATAGTTTATCTATTATTATATATGTTAACATGTAATCAATTTATCATGCATCGGAATTATGAAATTGTATGACCGACGCTACAAGAATTAGCATATATAACATATATCCCATCACTTTTAGAGGCAACCAAGCTTTTGTCAAATCTATTACTTGCAACTAACTTCTTCGCTGAATATCCTCTACGATATCTTCTTCCAATATTCCTTGCAATCCCTAGAATTTTTCTATACCCCTTCCTTTTTAATATAAATGCAAAAAAATATTAAAATAACAAATTATAAAAATAAGCATGACGGTCTTAGAAAGACTTATGGCACACCAATTACAAAACAAGAAAATCCAAATGAACTCAAAATATACAATCAATAAGAGAGGAGCAATCCTCCAAACCCCATAGACAAGGCATAAGTGCTTGTACCCCTAAAATTTGTACATGCTCTAAGTGTCAAAGGTAATATTTGACTTTATGTTAAAAGACTCAACCAACAAGAAAACCACTTAATACAAATAGCAATAATAGTGTTAACCATAGGAGAATAGAGAGGATAACCACCAAAAGAATCAACATACCAACAAGAACCAAGAATCTAGGGAGACATTGTAGTTAGCATTCATAAGAATACTAAAGGATTTGCTCAACTAATCCAAATTATTTCCAATTTCAACCATGATGTAATTCTAGATAGAAGTTGATTTAGCCAAGAAATCAACAGCCTAATTTTCTTCCCTTCTAGCATGGTTCCAATTCTCAAGACTAAAATAATGAATGCGGATGTTGATGTCTTCTTTGAAAGATCAATTAAGATTTAGGAGTTAAATTCTAAAATAATATCAATAAAATGCTTTAGTTTTTCTTCTAAAAGAGCTTAGAAAGTGGCCATTAATCAACAAAATTATCAAAACCAACACAAAGGCTACCAACATACTAGAACTTAATTTGCCATTACAGCCACAATAAAAACCTTCAATGCCAACATTTCCAAGACTATCTTTTGAGGCTCCATCACCATTAATTTTAACCAAGCCCAAAGAATGATGTTTCCATTTAGTAAATTGATTTTCCTCGTGAGGGTTTTATCGGAAGGGGCAAAAGAGGGAGATTTTGTAGGAATACCAAGACTAATCAAAATTCAAAATTCCCATCATGAACTTGCTCAATAGTCCTAAATCCAAACTTGACAAATTTATTTCAAATTGGCCATTAATTTATCCCAAACCTAACTAATATGCCTAGTAGTACCATTGAAAATCATCCAAGTGTGCTCCCACTAGGTATTCCAACAAATTAACCATGTCCAATATCATGCAACAACCAATATCATGCAATGAATTAAGGAGTTTTAGCTTCAAAGAGAGACCTAGACTAAGAAATTTTAGCTTCAAAGAGAATTCTAGATTAAGGAGTTATAGCTTCAAAGAGGGTCACAACTGATTCACAAGAGAGTCCTACATAGAAACATAACTATTCCATGAAAGCCCCATAGAATCACACCATAAATGGCAAGGGAAAGGAGCAAAGGGACACCCTCTTCTTTATAGTATTGAATCCTCTATTATTTCCTCTATATACCTTTGGCATATTTTGGTGGCTTCTAATTCACCATATCCAGCATTAAACACACACGTCAGAAACCATTGTAGGCTTTATAGATTCTAGAATTTTTTGCCCATCTTCCTAGCGCAAAGCACCCTAGGCTAAGCTCACACACTTCCAAACTTTCACAGATTGCAATAAGGTTTAAAAAATAGAATAGGGGCCTATTTAAGGTAGGTACCCAAGCAATCCCAACAAATTTTCATGTCCCAAATACACAAGTCTAAGTTGCATTTGTATCTGCACATTGATTGATTGTCTACTCTACAAGCACTATGGATTTTTGTCCACCAAAGCACATTTGTTCTAAAAAATTCAAGTCTATACAATCCAAGTATGCAACCTCAATTGTCAAGTCGGTACCACAAACGTAGAGGCATCTATTTTTTCTAAACTTTCAAAACTCTACATTTCTAATAATTGTGAGCAACCTCAAGCTTCAACCCAAGACACCACCAAAACTCTATCATTACTAGTTCATACTAGATAAAGGTGCTCTAATTCCTATTGTAAATTGCACAATTATTGTTTTTGCTTCCAGTTTATCAACTAGCAAACAAGAGATGTTGCTTCTACCTTTTTTCATTCTTTACGTAATTTCCTTCCTATAGTCTAGTGTATATTCAATCTTAAACAATTTTTTTACAACAAAGCTTTCGCACTAAATTAGACTCATTTCAATTTACTTGCTTGCACTTTTCATTTCTTAAAAGTAACTGAATTTGTTACTTTAATTAGAATACATTTGAGTAAAGCACCTTGTCTTCCCTACATTAGTGCTTTTGAGGCCAATTTTTTTCCCTTTTTCACTCTCTTTTGTGGTTGTGTTAATCTTAATCTCCTTCTCTATTCTTGTTCTGTTATTACCATGGCAAAATGCTACTACAAAAAATTGTTAGATCTTAAAACTTATAACAATCTCATCACAGGAATAAGTAGGAAATTATTTGCATATTTCCATTCACAATTGTGTATGAAAAATAACTATACCACATTAAAAAGTCAACTTTGAGATTAAAATTGTTGCAAATTAAATATTCATATGAACATTTTTTATGAACTAAATATTTATTTTGGCTAGACACATGAATTTGTAAAATTAGTACCAAAATAAAATGGGGAATTGTGTGGAGTTTGAATATGTATGAATAAGACTATATTACTTTAAATATTGACCCCATGAGACATGAATATGAATAGGGGGATGCTCCACATTACATGTACTATACCTACTTGGCGAATAGGAAATTTAGTTATATTCAACGCTAGACAAGGTTTTGGTTCCCCAAACGTCATATCTATGTCTCCAAATGCCTCATGGGAGTACTCACTTCCTAGGGATATCTAACATCCCTCACATCAAAAAACATTTTGTGTCCCCTTTTTTGGTTTTAAAAATATTACATTTAAAAAAAAGACAAACAGCCAAAAGCCCTTTGTATGATGGGCAATTGTCAAAGGTCTAATTCTCGATAGTTGTATATTTTTATATCCAACTGCAGTGCCATTGAACATTTTGTCTTTTTGTAACCTCGAAGCCTTTTGTCATAAGGAAAACAACAGAAATTTAATCTTTTATCGCTGCTATACACATTGACAAGGCGCATAGAAATCTATCATGCAGCCAAGTTTGAACCACATTATTTCATGTTTCTTTTTGTCTTTCTAGTGTGGTCACTTATTATTTTCTTGACCTAGTAGTAGTTACATATACTAGTACTAGTTACATATATGTCCTACAAATGAAAATATGTTATGTTCTCCTAATTTAAAGAATTTTTAGACCATAATCAATACACCTATTTTATGGTGAATTGTTCTTCGGCCAATGGTTGCGTATTGAATTTGTTAAGTTGCTTTTAGTTTTTAAGTTTTTTATAATTAGGTAATTTGTACAATTTTCTCAATTATGCCTATTAATATTTAGTTAATTTCCAATGTAAGGCCTCATTCTTTTCTTAAGAGAGGAACTCAATGTCACCTAAATTCATCTAATCCCAAAGAAAATACCAAGCTAAGTTGTAACCATATTTGAAAGAAAGAAATTCAAAACTTTATCGGTCCCCTCCAGCAGCAAAAACAACAAAGCCTTAGAGATAATTTCAATCTCATTGATTTTCCTATAAAGAGCATACGTTGTCTGATTTTGCAAGGTCTTTGCAGTTGCCACTTTTGCCCACATTGGTTTGGTTTAGGAATAAGTAATGTTGCCTTCATTCCAACCCAACATTTCTACAATACTTTGTAAATCAAAATGATCACTTTTGGGTACAATAAAACCAAACATTGTGACTATAATTCCAATAACAATCATTAGATATCATAACAAGATCAAGACATTAAAAGCCATCAACCAAAAAACAACTATATACCCTTGTTTCAACAAATGAATATCATTTTGCTGACAAGTTTCCTTAAGCTTACAATCAATAACAAAAAAAATCTCCTAAATTTGTGATCATTTTTCTAAATGATGAAAAACCATTTTATTTATAAAAGCATTTCTCATTTCATCCTCCAAACTATAAGGGCCACCTTTGTTGGTAGTGGTACCTTTACCATTATCTCAAGATATTTTGCTATAATGCTATTTTGATCCTTTTCGGATGGCATCTTATATGTACGAGATTACATGATGTTTTATGTTACATGACATGTTATATGGAGATTACATGATGTTTTACGTCACATGACATATTCCACCACATAGCAATTTTATTATATGATGATTAAATGTTTTGGGTCCATTATTCCCAAATGATGCAATGATGATGTTTGCCATACATATATAATATCATATCCTACTTCATAATTTTTGATGTGTCATATTGTCATTGCAAACATTATATGTGCTTATTTGGTTGTAGATAGCCTTAATATGCATATTGTTAAAAGTTTGGGGGGCAAAGAGTATGTTGTTCTACCCATTAAGGGTATGAATCTGCCCAAGAAGGGCTGATTTATGTATGGAGGAATAAGGTGTAATGATGTAAAAGGCTGATTTAGATTTATGAAATTTATTATATCTATTTTGTCCTCATGAAGGCTGTGCTTTTGAGCATATAGATTCCAAGAAGGAACTTTCTAAGATGTACAATGTGGATATGACTTACCTTATTTTAAATACTCTCTTGCCTTAACCTCCAATGACTCTCCCTTTAATGGTTTAAGAATTTTCCATATTGTGCTTGAGATAAGGCTCACATTCTTTATGTGAATTTCAACATTGCCATGAACCTTGCTTGCATTTTGTTTGTATGTAGATCTATGTTTATTCTCTCTTAACCAAAGTGGTGTAATGTTTGAGAGTATTGCATTGGTAAAAAGGTAGCCTTACTCCCATTGGCTTGGAGCTTGGAGCTTTAAAAGCCATGGAACTTGGGGATCTATTTCCTATTTTAAAAATGGCTTGATGAAGATTGTTCCTTAAACATATTCAAAATTTGTCAAAACAGATTCAACCATGTATTAAATGGAATTTGTAAAGGAAATTGTAAACAACTTCATGTGTATCGAATTCGGAGAAAATGGATATTAAATGTGTTAAGACCATTTCAATGACCTAATATTATTTTCATAATTCTGGGAATTAAGATTTTAGTTTACGAATATGGTTGGGTGGATTTATACTTTATTGAACCTATGGGCAGGTCTTTATTGTTTTGGAATCAATAGTTAAACTAAAGTGAATCAAGCATATGAAGCTATGGAAATCTTTTTGTTTTTAAATGTTTAATATGATGTTTCTTTCCATTTTATCATACCCAAAATGTGTGTGAGTGAAATCCATGCAATGCTAGTTGAATAAAAAAACAACCTTTTACATCTTGAATGAAAATTTGTCACACATGTCAAAAATGCATGCTTGTTGCCTATCACAATTTGAGTTCACCAATTTACCGTTCAAATTCGTCATGGCAAACATTGAGTTCGCAATGAGGTGAAAACTTCCAATGAAAGCAAAAAATGCTGCATATAGTGGCAAACAGCTTACATATTCTAAAAATATCTTTTTCATCAATATTTGCAAATAGGATTTTGTTCCTGTAGGTCACCTAAGGGTTTATAAGGAGGTGTTTTTAAAGCAGACTCATTAATATATTTCAGTGTTTATAAGATTCAATTACTTTAATTGATTTTGTTCCTTGTAAGCAAGTTAAGATGTTGGATTAGCAAAGTGGATGCAAAAATTATTTAGCCTTGTATGAGAAAATGGGTTGAAATACATGTGTCACAATCCTAGTCATCATCTCTCTTGTACCCTTGCTTAATGGAATTAAAAGAATGATCAATGATTCATTAGTACAGTGGTATAATTCCTTGTGCTTTAGAAAAAGAGTTGTAATTTTTATTGCATCTAATTCATATGAGCAATGCCTAGGAGAATTGGGTTTAATTATGCTCATTCCTTATTTAGCTTGCTGTGCATGTGGTAAAGCCATGTTAAGATGTGAGCCACCCTTTGTAAATTGACATAATGTTCTCTACTTATGAGTTATCTGCTTGCATCTTCCTCACTAATTGTTGTACAACTATTTAACACAAAAACTGTTGGTCTCATTTTTCATGCTTTTTTCTTAGAAAAATTTGGGCCCTTGGAGCTAACCCTGGATAGCTCAAACTAAATATCACTAATGTGCTACATCAGTTTTTCATCCGTGTGGGGCAAATGATGCAATATAAACAGTACAATGCAGCAAAAGGATAAAATAAATCTGATACAAGAAGATGCCAAATCATACATTTTCAGAAAAATCGTCCACAGATGCCCCTGTTTACATACCATTGCAATTTCATTCTGTTACATCTAGTTACAAAAACACACTATAATAAGAAGACAGGTCCAGACTAATCTAACATCCCGTTGTACAGCAATAAAATAATTCAATCAGACAAAAATCCCAATGAAAGGACTTAAACCATCTGAAATTTCATTATTAATTCGTGTTACAAAATTTAAGTGTTTCTTTGAGTTTTGGGGACAGGAAGGTGCAGGGCATGAGGAGAAGGTTTTGGGGACAGAAAATATAAAATTTTAGGGATGGCAAGAGGATGGCAATGGAATGACTAAATAACTTAAATAAACTAGGGGCAAGTGAAATTTTAACAAGTAAATACAATGTGCTGTATTTGCAAGGAGATACCTCCCCCTTTCAGATTTGTAGGATTTTTTAGCATTTTTTCCTTAAAAAGTTTCCCATAATATTTTTAATTTTATGCACCAAATGGAGCAGGCTGTCCGATGTGGAAGAATGGGGCAATCCCCTCCGAGTCCCAGGGACATCCAGGATGTTGGAAAAATCACCTAGACCCCCACTGTTGAGAATTCTGACTACAATACTATAGAAATAGTAATAAATTAAAACATGAAAATTGGCTCCAAGAAAGAACATTAGGCTAGAATTATGCCATAATGCCCTGTTATAGCAAATTCAAGCTATACAAGTCTCAAACAAATTTCGGTTTTACTTTTAAAATCAGTCCCTATATAACCAAAACTGTCTCCAAAACAGCATATTAGTCTAAAATTACCACCATACACTCTGCCATAACAAAACAGAGACTACGATAGAGTCACAGGCTCACACAGATTCACATTAAAGTTCAGTCCTTCCATGACAAAAATGTACCCAAAAGGGAACAAAACACTAAAATTAACCCTTAAAAGCCCTGCATAACAAATTCAAGGCATATGATCTCCAACAAAAGTTGGGTCTGAAATTTAGTCCCTTCAAAAAAATGCCTCCAGAAAAGAAAATTATTCTAAAATTCCCCACCTAAAAACACTTCGATCAAAATTTATGCTAGAATGGTCTCGACCAAACTTCCCTTTAAAAATTCAGTCCTGTTAAAAAAAACATGATTCCAAAAAATCTAGAATTTTACTTTAAAACCCTGTGAATCAAAAATAAAAGCTTTAATAGTCTTAGGAAGTTTTTCTTTGAACTTCTGTCATTCACCAACTAAATTGTCTAAGATCTAGAATAGCCTATAATTACACCTCAAAAGATCTGCCATAACAAATATCAAGCTATAAAAATCTCAAGGAAGCTTTTCTTTAAAATCTGCCCACTTGCAATGAAAAATGTCTCCAAAAAAATTGCCATAATTTAAATATTCAGTCCTGTTATAAAAAACATTGTTTCCCAAAAACTAAAATTAACACTCAAAAAGCCCTGCCATAACAAAGTTCAAGCTGTAATAGTCTCAAGGAAGCTTTTATTTGAAATCTTAAAAATCAGCAGCAAAATTGTCTAAAGACTAGAACAGCCTAAAATTACTCCTTAAAATCTCTGTCATAACAGAATTCAAAATATAGAAATTATATCTAAGTTTATTTTGATATCAAACATCTTGTAACAAAAACTTCTCGACGAAAAATAATAGCCCAAAATTTATATCTTAGAAACCCCGCCATAACTAAATTCAAACTACTATACAGACTGCTGAAGGAAGCTTTGCTTTGAAATAAGTTATTTTGGAGAAAATACAAAAACTTTTGCATTGAAATTTTATTTCCTTGTAGCAAAATTGTACCCAAAACGCTTCAATACTCTCAAGAAAGTTTCGTTTTGATATCCATCTTGCTGTTACTAAATTATCTCTAAAACCTGGGTGATATGCTAAAAATTACCCAACAACAACACTGCCGCAACAAAATTCAAAAAACAGAAAAAGAAGATGGTCTTAATCTAGCAAACACACATATAAAACATAACAAAGTCCTCAATTGTAAATCTCTTTTGTCCTCGTTATCAAATTTACCAACATTACTTTAAAAAAAACACACGCAAACATATCAAAGTTGCCAATTGGAAATTTATTCTTCCCTAACATTCTTAGGTAACCAAAAAAAATTCCCCACAGGAATTGCACAAACCAGTACACAACAGAAGAGCCGTAAATGCACATTTGAAGACAAATTTGCTCTAGTCCTCGGCCACATAGATTAAAAATAAAATCCATCGACTGATACACAATTTCGAAACAAAAAGGCAACAGATTTCAGGATTAAAAGACATTCACTCACCCTGATCTTCTTCGTCTGCTCGATGATAATCTGAAAGCTTCTAAATCGTCGGCAAATGACAGAAAATTAAAGACTGTAAGGGTTTGAAACATATGGAAGACTGGATCTTCTGATGCAATTCCATGTGCACACAGGCGAAATGACAATTATTGATGCACGATTTAAACAATCACGAAAACCGGAGTTCTCTCCAATACAGTTCTCTTTTTATGGGCACGTCGCAAGCAAACTAATTTCCATGCTCTAAAATAAGATTTCGCTGGGTTATTATTTGTTTTTACTGTCACCACATTGAACGCGTGTCGTTTTTACCCGTTGGGAAGTCCCTGTTTATTTGTATCGAAAGGATCATCTCTAGGAAAGCGTGGGTGAGCGGTATCGTTGATATTTGTAGCTTTTTTTCATTGCCTTAAGATTTAAAGGATGGGACGATAGTGGGGTAACAATATTGTTAGGCTAATAGGGTTAGATTCTCCTTTTAGGGTGGGTCAAATAGTACATGCAAAACATTTTAATAGATAAAACAATTTTTCAAACGAGATTAGGTAGAGGGTGTAAGAAAAAAATTAAATAGTTGAATTTTAATAGATGTTTATAGTGTTTCAACATTAAAAATAGTTTTGATTTTAATGATCTTATTTAAAAAAAAATTATTGTTTTTATTTTTAACTTAAAATCTTTAGATTACTCTATACAAAATTTGGTCAATGAGAAGCTTATTCATAACTATCTAACTTCACCATCAAATCAAGAATCCATTATATTTATAGAGTAATTCTTTAGTTAAAAATATAGGTAAAGCAACCCAAAGGCATTATATTTTTCAATTATTTCACTTAAATTTTATTATATTCTTACATGATAATTAATATTAAATTATCATTATTATATTTTAATTTTATATTCCTTCTTATCTTTTTTTTAGATGTAGGGACACTTTCAATTCTTATAATTTAATAATGTTAGATTGAGATAATTACAAAGTTAACTAATTGCATGATGAAGATTGACAAATTAATTTATCATTTAAATTCCAATTTAAGAGTAGTTGAGAGATGAAAGTGAAGCTATAATTAGCATTAAATAATTGAAAATTAGTTAATTGAATGCATAAGAAAAGAAAAAAAAAATTAAAAAAATAATAATAATAAAATATATTTTTTCTTTTCATACATTCAAATGTCATAAGTATCAAAGCACATCCATATATGAGAATAATTTGTTATTAAACAAATGAAAATAACATTATTAATTTTATATAATATATAAATAATAATAATGTTTAAAAGTTTTAATTATAATTTTAAAATATTATTTATTCATAATTTAAATTTTTATTATATATTAGGTTTTGAAAATATGAAAAGTAATATAAATCATTAATAAGTAGAAGCAAAAATTTAATATTTTTAAGTGAGAAAATAATTTTATTATGTCAATAATTTTTAAAATAATAATATGACTTTTAATTAAAAACAAATATTAATTAATTATACATAAAATTAAAGATATAAATTAAATTATTATTACATATATTTAAGATTAGATTTCAATTTTCATTTGAAATTTATAGATAATTTTATCAATACACCAACAATCATTAATTAAATTTGAAATATTTATTATTTTTTAAATATTAAAAAAGATTAATATAAATAAATAATATTAAAAAATTAAATGAGACAATATATTTAATTCACTTTAAATATGATAAATACATAACAACATTAGTATATTATTAAATATTTTTAAATTAATAATTAATTTAAAATAACAAAATGAAGATATCATAATAAAAAAGATATTTTAAATTTAAAAAATATTATAAATTCTTATTATCTCAAAATATTTTTTTTTAATAGGTAAATATGACTCAATGAGGTCACGCCTATTTTAATAAGGTTAGGGTTTTTTTTTCTAAGTTGTAGAAATTTTAAACTTAGCATTATTTAGATGTCTACACCATAAACTTTTCCATTAAACCTAGTATTCCTTTAATTCATCTCAAAACATCATAATTATTATGTATTAAAAAAAAATTAAAAAAATATATATCTACTAAACCTTTTCCTCTTTAACCAGATTTCACTAAAAATGATGACTATAATATCTCTAACAATTTTAATTTAAAATATTAAACAAAAACATATGCTTTTCTTTTTATGCTAACAGAGAAATTTAAAATCAAATCTTGAGCTGCATAAGATCACAACCCTCCTCTTACAAACTTTGTATAGACCTCAGTTCCAAGAAGCGCCATATGCTCATATGAAGCCAATGGGAGATTTAGTTATTTACATGGAAAAATGATATTATCGGCGTTATATACCTATTATTATGACTTAGGCCGAGGGAAGAACTGTTCGGCCATAGGACGGACGATCGAATCTCTCTCTTTGGTTGCAAACTAAGAATAAAGTAATTAACATGTTAAGCATCACATCTGTATACAAAAGTCACTTGATTAGGAAATTGGGAATTCAATTGGGGAAGAATTCAATATTTTTAATTTCACAATTCTATTAATCATATCAATATGTAATAATCTTAAATTAATCTCAATTTTTTACAGCAGTCGTTGACAAGGTCACTCTTTTCTGTTTTAGACCCACCTCATTAAATAGGATGTCACATTAATGTATATTTTTTGTTGAGGTGTTCATAAAGATACTAAAAAAGAAAAGGTAGACAGCTAAATTGTACATTAAGTCATGTTTTGTTGGTGTGTTTATATGACATCACATGATTTGTTGCTTTCTAGATATAATGACATGTAAAGTATTACAATTTAATATAACCATCAAAAATAACCAGCCAGAATTTGATTTAATAACATTATTTATTAGAAAACAAAAAACATTACATTTTAGGAAAGATTTGACCATATAAATATTAATACATAAATCAAATTAAAAACTATTTTAAATAATTTGAAATGAATTTATTCTATTTACCAATTTACCAGTTACGTTAATTTGAACTTTTTAATAAAAAGAAAGATGGATGGTTTACATCGAAAATATATTGTGCTCAACTGGTTCCATGGAAGATTAAAATTGAGCAGACTAAATATCTAAATTTTTCAACCATAAAAATGGAGTACAATTTGCTGATAAGGTGTTAGTGCTTGGAGGTTTGCAATGTCCACAAAGATATTTGAAGTTATATATATGTGAAATAAAACCATATTATTTAAAGTCTAAACAGAAACTGAATTTCGTTGGTCTTAAAACCATTTTTATAATCTATCACAAATAATTCTGACAATAGAATAAAATTTAATCATATCTCAAATTCAATTATATTTATAAATGAAATTTCAAAAAAATTACATAGACAAACTACGGTTGACAATGCATTAAAATGTTAAATTTGCAAAATCTATAATAACCAACATCTAAATTCCACACGTCTCTCAAAGATGCAAATGCTATATTCTATTCTCTATTGCAATGGTACTCTAATGTTGTATGTCGTAAGGGTTCTGTGCTTCAGTCAACTAGTTTTTTATCTGAATGTTTACACCTAAGCCTGCCTGTTTTTCGTGACAGATTTTGTATATAGTCGAGTATCTAATTCTTCAGGTAGTTTTAATTTACTAAGACGATTACAAATGCCATCAAATGGCATACATATATATATATAAAGTGTTCAAATTGATTTCACTGCAGTTTTGTTATGGTATGTTTCATCATATTTTTATGATTCCTACTGCAGTTGGACTAAAGCCCCTTTATGGAATAAATTTGAGAAAAACATCACTCCAAAAAATAGATAATTGCCTCAAAATAGTAAAAGTAAAATAGTCCTAACCGTGAAACCAACGTCCTCCAAGAAAACTAACGCTCCTAGTTTTTAATGTTTTTAGTGAAGTGGGGTTGAAAACACAGCATTGCTGCAGAATGCACCAACTTAACTAAAAAGAAAGTTACAGAATGCACCCAGTTACCAGCTCTTTAACCAAGTACCAATTTTTATGAATTTGACCACAGACTGCAACCCACGAAGCTGTGAAACGCAACCATGTACAATTTTTTAAGCTAAGTGGCATATCTTATGTGCTTTAAGCGGCTTTCACTATATTTAACCTTTGCCGGGCAGTGGACTTTCCACAGCCTGCTTAGCTCTCTCTAGTGAGGAATCAAAGGCAGTTATGTGGCTAACAAGTAACATAATATGAGCATCTCTTTAACTGTTAAACCCAATTGCAGATGTTATGTAGCTATTTTGAATTGTAGAGGGGACGCTATTGTTCAGGTGGCAGTTGTTTTATTGACAGATTTTGGTAGCTGTATCTCTGATGCAGTTCCATGGAGGGGTTTGGGGGACTATTTTCATGGAACAGGGGATCTCGTTAGACAGTTTTTTTTTGGCTACAGGATAGATTAGAATATTTTGGGAGGTAAATAGGAGCCCTTACATTTTAGCTTTCAGATTTAAAAGGGTTATGTTTGAGGTGGGACTGGAATTTCCCAGCCAGCTTAGGTGGAAATTTTGCTGCAAAACGTAAGATTCTTACCAATAAATTAAGGATAATTTTACAGGGAAAATTCTTGTTCAACCACCAACTTCCTAAAAAGCTTCAGTTAAATATTTAGCATTAGTTGTTGCTATAAGTTGCTAAAAAAATAATGGGACCACCAACTTCCATAGATTTTAGAGCTTAAAATTTTAGGCATACCCAGTATTACAAAATTCATGGGACCATTTGCTTTAAAATGCTCCTAAAAAATTTTGTCTACTGTAGAGGCATAGATTTTGTTACACTGTTGAAACCACTTTCGTGCAGAAAGCCACCTACTTCTCTTGGAAAAGAACACTGAAAAATCTATAGCCCCCTTCCATAAGAGAGAGTGCACCTGTAAGATCTTTTTAATCTTAGGCCAGACAAAATCATTCTCCATTGCTTAGTCACTCGCCTTGAAAAAGTAAAAAAATTAAAAGACCTCCACGCTTTTTCAAGCCTTTTATTCCAGCACTCCAAATAATGGAGTTCGGTGTGATGTGTACCTCAAAGTGTTTTTCTTGTCGAAAATTCTAGCTAATATTTATTCCAGCACTCCAAATATTTTGAATGCCCTAGTTAATAAAAAAAATTAATGTAACCAAGAAGAATTTATTCTTAGCTTATATATTGAAAAAAAAGTACTATTATAAAAATAAAATTTTCCTCCTACATTTTAGCTTTCAGATTTAAGGGGGTTATGTTTGGGGTGGGACTGGAATTTCCCAGCCAGCTTAGGTGCAAATTTTGCTGCAAAATGTAAGATTCTTACCAATAAATTAAGGATAATTTTACAGGGAAAATCCTTGTTCAACCACCAACTTCCTAAAAAAAACTTCAGTTAAATATCTAGCATTAGTTGTTGCTAAAAGTTGCTAAAAAAAGTAATGGGACCACCAACTTCCATAGATTTCAAAGCTTAAAACTTTAGGCATACCCAGTATTACAAAATTCATGGGACCATTTGCTAAAAAATGCTCCTAAAAAAAATTCCAGCAGCAAGCTAAAATATTTCAGGAAACCACCCTCCATGGGACCGCCACTTAAAGCTTCTAGTTTTTCTGAGCAATAGTTACACAGATGAAAACTTGAAACAACTTTCATGCAGAAAGCCACTGACTTCTCTTGGAAAAGGCCACTGAAAAAGCCTATAGCCCCTTCCATAAGTGAGGGTCCACCTGTAAGATCTTTTTAATCTTAGGCCAGGCAAAATCATTCTCCATTGCTTAGTCACTCTCCTTACAAAAATACTACACACTTTTTCAAACCTTGGATTCCACCACTGCAAATAATGGAGTTCGGCGTGATGTGTAACTCAAAGTGTTTTTCTTGTCGACAACATATTCTGCTATTTTCATCGAGGGAAAAAAAATTAAGCTGAATTTGAAACCTCCCAAGGGTTTATTTATTTTTCCACAAAGTAAGTTGAATTAACTGTCAACTAAATCCCACAAGGCTCTTTAAAAAGTAAATCCACTTGTCCTATTTGTCAGAATGAATGAAAGAAAGTTTCTAATAACTTCCACGAGACCAAGCAATCTATGGGACAGAAGGATAGGCTGCAGTATTGGTGTTTGATAACAAACAGAAAAGTGCATTTATAAAAGGTAAAGTTAGTTTTTAGGTCACTGCTATGTGAAACATCAATTTGGTGTATGAGACCTCTCTAATATGCAAACATTCCATTGAAGACTGTCTTTCCTTTTACCATACATATTGTTTTAATGAGGTGTACAACCTTAATCCTTCCTAGTTCAAACCTGTTTACCTTCAGTATAAAATACAAACGCCTTCACCATTTGTAACACCTAACAGAAACTTTGAGAAGCATGGTGCTATTTAAACAATGTGGTTATACCTATGCTAAGGTTCAGATCACATTATATGCTGAATAATAAAAAGAAGAACTTCTAAGGTTTTCCACTCCTTATTCAAAATTCACAAGACAGTAAACAGGATTAAGACCCGCTTCTACAATGCAATTCGCTTAAAAGAAACAAAATGCTGTGGTCTAGAAACCACAATATGGTTATATTTTAGTTTGTCAATTATCATTGAAATTCAAAAGCACTAAAAAAATTCACCAGTCCTTGGAATCACTTTTTCTTTACAAAATGACAAATAATCTTTTGTAGGGGTAATTCCGCATTTCTATCCTCACTGCCTAAGACCTGAGCCCTAAGCCCGACCAGCTCAAAAGCAAAAAC
Organism: Cryptomeria japonica; assembly: GCF_030272615.1. Taxonomy (NCBI): domain Eukaryota; kingdom Viridiplantae; phylum Streptophyta; class Pinopsida; order Cupressales; family Cupressaceae; genus Cryptomeria; species Cryptomeria japonica. The sequence continues at coordinate 848,439,739 of NC_081411.1, forward strand.
CTCAAAATGGGGGTCGTTTGAAGCACTGATGATTTCAATCTTCCACAAACAGTTTGTACCCAGAAATCTTGTTATACTGTTGAAACCACTTTCATGCAGAATACCACCTACTTCTCTTGGAAAAGACAACTTAAAAATCTATAGGCCCCCTTCCATAAGAGAGGGTCCACCTGTAAGATCTTTTTAATCTTAGGCCAGACAAAATCATTCTCCATTGCTTAGTCACTCGCCTTGAAAAAGAAAAATAAATAAAAAAACCTCCACACTTTTTCAAGCCTTGGATTCCAGCACTCCAAATAATGGAGTTCGGTGTGATGTGTACCTCAAAGTGTTTTACTTGTCGACAACTTATTCTGCTACTTTCATTGAGGGAAAAAAATTTAAGCTGAATTTGAAACCTCCCCCCAGGGTTTATTTATTTTTCCACAAAGTAAGTTGAATCAACTGTCAACTACAACCCACAAGGCTCTTTAAAAAAGCAAATCCACTTGTCCTATAAGTCAGAATGAATGAAAGAAAGTTTTAAATAACCTCCACAAGACCAAGCAATTTATGGGACAGAAGGATAGACTGCAGCATTGATGTTTGATAAAAAACAGAAAAATCTATTAATAAAAGGTAAAGTTAGGTTTTAGGTCACTGCTATCTGAAACATCAATTTGGTGTATGAGACCTCCCTAATATGCAAACATTCCATTGACGACTGTCTTCCCATTTACCATATATATTGTTTTAATGAGGTGTACAACCTTAATCGCTCCTAGTTCAAACCTGTTTACCTTCAGTATAAAAGACAAACATCTTCACCATTTGTAACGCCTAATAGAAACTTTGAGAAGCATGGTACTATTTAAACAATGTGGTTATACCTATGCTAACGTCCAGATCACATTGTATGCTAAATAGTAAAAAGGAGAACTTCTAAGGTTTTCCACTCCTTATTCAAAATTCATAAGACGGTAAACAGGATAAAGGCCCTTTTCTACAATGCAATTCGCTTCCAAGAAACAAAATGCTGTGGTTTAGAAACCACAACATGGTTATTTTATAGCTTGTCAATTATCACTGAGATTCAAAAGCACTAAAAAAATCACCAATCCTTGGAATCACTTTTTCTTTACAAAATTAAAAGTAATCTTTTGTAGGGGCAATTCCCTATTTCTATCCTCACTGCCTAAGACCTGAGCCCTGAGCCCCACCAGCTCAAAAGAAAAAACCTCAAAACGGGAATCGTTTGAAGCACTGATGATTTCAATCTACCAAAAACAGTTTGTACCCAGAAATCTTGTTTACTGTAGAGGCATAAATCGTCTCACCCTAAAACAAATTTTTCTTCACCTTTGCCAAACAGAGCAGGAATTTTAAGTTTTTTATTCTTTCCTAAAAATTCAGAAGATAGCAAAAACATGATTATGGCCCATTTTTACAAAGTCAATGGAATTGTCTTCTGAGAAACACAATGCTATGGTCGAGAAACCACAATGGTGATCGTATGCTTTTGCCTGTTCTTGAGATTTCTTTTTCTTTAGAAAACGAAAAAAATATATATGTTAAGGAGCATTTCCCCATTTCAATACTTCCTGCATAAGACCTGACCCCTCAGCCTCACCAGCTAAAAATTAAAAAACCTAAGACAATTTTAGTGTTTCAGAAACATGATGGTTTCATTTGCACTTAGAAATTTTATTTTAGTTATTTAATAAATTAATATTAGGGACTGCGGAAGCATCAGTTCTTTAACCCTAAAACAAATTGGATGTGACACATAGGGCATTAAACAAACAGTGTTGCCCTCGGATAAATCTAAACAGAAAGGATGCACAAGACTGGAAAATTTATGCATAGATACACCTTCTCATCTAGCATTACAATTTCATTACAAATTTACAATATATGCAGCAGCAAAAACACATTATTTTAACAAGGCGAGCCCTCCAGCTCAAAAACTAATTCAATCAGGCCAAAATACACCCGAAATCCACTAATAAAACCAACTAAAGAAAACTTAAATTTAAAATTGCAATAGCCTCAAAGACTCTAATATTTTTAGATTTAAATTTGCAAGCAGCTTCTGTCTAAAATTTAATACTTAGAAGACAAAATTGTCAAAATAAATAACATAAGCAACAAATTACCTCACGAAAACCAAAATATTCGAGATACAATAGTCACAAACAAGATTCCCTTTGTAATACAACCCTTCTGTAACCAAATTGTCTCCAGATAAGCACATTAACTTAAACTGACTCCTTAAAAACCCTGCCACCACAAAATTGAAGCTACAATTGACTCCATAAAGACTAATGACCTAAAATCCTTCCAGCAACAAAATTCATATATGCTCTTAATCATGTTCTCGTAAATCAGGACCTAAACAACAAAAAATAAAAAAATTACTTCCCCTGAAGAACAACAATCTACTTTCTCACTAAGAATCACAAATCACAACATTTCCCGCAGGAAAATTCACTCCAAATAACAAAAACCAAAGATTAAAAAGGCATTTCGCCGCAGCAACCAAATAATCTGAAAAATTAACAGCACAGTACCTGTCCTCCACTGAAATTTCCGAATTTCACATTACACGGTTTTAAATTTTCCGTCAATCAAAAAAAAATACAAAACCACGCAAACAATCTACAAACAAACGTAACAGCTGAGGCTAAAAATTGACTTACCTTAACAGCTTGGCCTGGTCGACGATAATCGAAATTCTAAATTGATGACAGTATACAGTAAATTCAAAGCACACAATTCTCAGATGAAATGAGGGTTTCAAACAGGGAGGAATTAGATCATCGATGAAGGGAAATGTGCTCAACCAATACACCGAACAACCCTCAATAATTGCTCCAGTAAAACGACCCGTACAAACGGGAAGAGGAATTTAAAACTCTATTATAAAACGTGGCTTAAATTACTTACTGAAGTTTGGAATCTTTTGGTTTGTTTTTACCGCCGCCCTTATTCAACTCTAAAAATGCAGCATGAAATGTGTGTTTGAATGCCCACGCGATCGGTATTTTAGCTGAGATGGTTTTTGTTCAAGGTATTGATCGGTATTTTAGCTGAGATGGTTTTTGTTCAAGGTATTGATCGGTATTTTAGCTGAGATGGTTTTTGTTCAAGGTATTGAATTCATTCATTATTCTTTGTCAAGTTAGAACGATTGCTTAGACGGAAGACGGAACAGAATGTGTGCCTTCCTTTGCACAATGTCCACATAATGTGTGCCTTCCTTTGCACAATGTCCACATAATGTGTGCCTTCCTTTGCACAATGTCCACATAATGTGAACTAAGACTAGTTTTGGTTGCTTGTAGAATGTGTCACTTTTTATGTGTTTTTTAATTTGTTAGGGAAGCTTGCATGTGAGAGTTTTTAAGAATGTGTGAAAGAAGATGGAGTGTCGTCCCGGTAAAAGGGATTCCAACAATGTTTGTGCCAGTCAAACTTGTTTAAAACTATTATTTCGATGGCTTCTGAAACTATATTTAGTTGGGACAATTTATTTTTATTCTTGAGTTTGATGGCAAATAAGTGCTTTGGAAGAGTTATGTAATGATGAAAAAAGTAGATTTTAATTTTTTTGGGTTTTAGGTTTACTTTGATTGGGTTGGTTTTAGTGTAAGTGATATATTTCAAGATTAGATTTGGCAAATTTTTAGTTGTATATAGTTTTATAATTCGGTTTTAATTGTCAATTTTTATGTTATTTGAATATAAAATTTGTTAATTAGTGTATTAAGATCTTATATTTAAGAATAAACTCTAATTCATTTTTCTTTTGAAAGTGTTTATAAGATATCATTTATCTATATTTTCATTTAAGGAGCATAATTAAAGCATTAATATTACATCTTCTATTTCTCTAATGTTTTTAGGCATTCTTGCATGTTTGTACATTATGTTTATCTTTGCTCCATATCATTGCCTTAGTAATAGGGATTTGAACAAAAAAGAACATTTCTTGTCTAACAAGCTACTAATTGTGTCTATAAGCACCTCTCTTTTATAGACAAAGATGCAAACATTAAGGTGAGCAACTTCTATAAGTCATATTCAACAAATTTTAAATTTACATATAGATCCTTACTCATAGCAGTTAGTTTCATAATCATAGAAGTAACCAATAATAGACAAAAAAAAAAAGTTAGCTTTCCCTTGTCAGATTTGTGATTATGTATGCCTATGGTTGCCCCTAAGCCTCCAACAATTTTCTCAATGTTACAAAAAATAAAAATAGAAAGCCTTGGTTTGTCTTATTTGTATTATTAATTGTAATCTAAGTGTTAGAGATTTTTGAGATTCAAGAACCTCTTGAACCTTTGACAATGTTCAAAAAATCTCCAAGGGGCCAAGAAAGGAAAAGAAGGAAGTCATGACGATGAATGAATTCACTAGCATGATTCAATAAGTGAAGAAAGCTCAAACAAGGGGCTTGAGAAAATGACTATGTTAGATGTTGATGGTTTCAAAGGTTCAAAAACATCTTGAACCTTTGATAAAGTTCAAGAAGCAAACGCTTCATTAACATAACAAAAGGAGAGAAAGATCAATGACTAATGGAGATGTCAACAACTTCAAAAGTTCTTGAACTCACTGACATGAAGGAGGGAATGATAAAAACAAAAGGGTGATGTGTTGGAAAATGGAGCTCACTAGTCTAGGCATGCAAACTAGGAAACAAACCTATTTTTACAACAATCATATTAAGGTAAATGAGATTCAATAGGTTCAACCTCAAAACCTATTGGGAGAGGGGTTGAACACATATTGAAATTCAGTTAGCTTGTTTGAGTTGAAATTTTTTTTGAGATTATTTGAATTGAATGCAAGAACTAGGGTTGATGATGTAAAATTGACAATGATCAACATGCACAAGAACTATCAGAACATTTATGTAGACATGAAGTACAGATCTGGAAATGGGAAGCAGAGAGGGACCTGTAGTTGAAATTTGGTCTCGAAAACTTGAGACAAAGATGCTAGGCATCCTTGACCCAAAATTGTTGGATGCAGACAACAGAAACAGTTTCAGAATTAGGATGTCACTCCTACCTTCCTGAAATTTTTTCAGAAAAGCATCAGTCACTAATGCTACGCAACCTTAACCCAGTCTTTTTACTCTTCAAAATCAGGTCATGTGTGTCTCAATCTGCTCTTATCAAATCTATATTTGTTGTCTTTAAATCTTGCCACCTACACACAAGAGGGAAAAATGATGTTGGGTTGATAGGGTTTGCCTAGGTCAAACCTCAGTTTTGGAATTAATCCTATAATGAATTGAAATTAAAAGGAAAGTGTGCCTTGATAGGGAAGAGGTTAGATTTGAAATTCAAATGCTTAATTGAAATGTCATTCCTTTATGAACCTTAATTGTCTTGAAGTCTTCATGGAAAGGTTGATGTTGTCATGTAGGAATTCATGGATGTCTTCATAATAACTTGATCATGGATGCCATATTTAATGCTTGAAATTAGGAATACTTGACCTCTCCTTCATTGCTTTAATGATGTTTGATAACTTTCTCACTTGAATTTGAATTTTTTTTATTGAAAACTTGTGGAGAGATGATTAAGAGATGTTTCAAATGAGGGTATAAGACTTGCTTTTATACTTAATGTCATGAAACATATTGAAAATTATGAAGAAGGCCAACACGAGAAATAGGTTCTTGCTCATAAATTTGATTATTGGAGGATTTAAAAATGGGCCCTTTTGGTCTAGACAAGGGTGTTAGACGTCCTTATCTAGGAGTTCAATGGCACTAGGCACCCTTGACCAATCCATCTGGGGCTGAGTCAAAGGTCAAAAATCAAAAAAGAAGATGAAGATTGCAAATTTAGAACTAGTGTGAGCAGAATCAAGCATAATTAGGGCATATAAATAGTTGAACACGGATTGGAATTCAATTAGCTTATTTGAGTTGAAAATGATTTTGAGATTATGTGAATCTAATGCAAGAACTAGGGTTGATGATGCAAAATTGATAATGATCAGCATGCACAGACATTATCAAAATAGATACATAGACATGAAGTGCAAATCTAGAAATGGGAAGCAAAGAGGGACCTATGGTTGAAATCTGGGTTAGGAAACTTGGGACAAAGATGTTAGGCATCCTTGACCCAAAATTGTCAAATGCAAACAACGAAAATAATTTTGAAATTAAGGCGTCGCTCTGAGTATCTGCTTAAAATTTCATTGAAAAAGCATTAGTCACTGGTGATAGGCGGCCTTGACCTAATCTTTTTACTTCTTCAAAATCAAGTCATGTGTCTCGATTTGCTCTTTTCAGATCTATATTTGTTGTCTTCAAATACTATCACCTGCACACACAAGAGGGGAAAATGTTGTTGGGTCAATAGGGGTTTGCCTAGTTTGAACCCTTGATTTAAAATTAACCCTATAATGAATTAAAATGAAAAGGAAAACATGCCTTGGTAGGGTAGAGGCTGGACTTGAAATTGAAATGTTATACCTTTATGAATCTTCTTTGTCTTGAAGTCTCCATGGAAAGGTTGATATTTTTCATGTAGGAATTCATGGATGTCTTCATAATAACTTGACCATGGATGCCATCTTGAATGCTTGAAATCTAAATAATTGGTCTCTCATTCGTTGCTCTAATGATGCTTGATTACTTGCTCACTTGAATTTAAAAAATTATAATTAGAAACTTGTGGAGAGATGATTGAGAGATGTTTCAAAAGAGGGACTGAGAATTGCTTTTATACTTAACCTCATGAAACGTATTGAAAATTACGAAGAAGATCAACACGAGAAATAGGTTCTTGCTCAAAATTTCTCAATAGTGAAAGGGTTCAAAAATGGGCCCTTTTGGTCTAGACAAAGACACTAGGCACCCCTGACTAGGAGGTTGAGGGTGATTAATCCATCTAAGTTAATTCAAAGGTCACAAATTAGAACAAAAGATGAAGATTGTAAATTTGGAACTGGTGTGAGGAGAATTAGGCATAACCAAGGCATAGAAAGAAGAAATGCCAAAGTGAGGCCCAAGTGAGTATGTAATTGTATATAGATACAATTTATGACACTACAACTTAGAGATGAGTCATTTCTTAGAGATATTAAAGGTTCGTTGACTACTTGAACATCCAATGTCATTCATGAGATGGTGAGAGCCACACTAAATCTATGGGAAGTCAAGTGAGTAAGGTCGACGAGTTCATATTTCCTTGAACTCACCAACAAGGTTCAAAAGATGAAGAAACAACTAATGAAATGAAGCAAAGAAGAAGAATAAGTAAGAAATTTCAACCAGTTCACAATCCTTTAAACTTGTCAACATAGTTCAAAAAGGTACAAAATCTCCAACTTGAGATAGTTTGTGTCTTCTATCAAAAAATTTCCCAAGTCTATTTTGTGAATTCTCTTATATATATTCATCATGCTTTGATATCTCCAAAAGGTAAAAAAATCCTCACTAATGAAGTTTTTGGGTTATTTCCTTAACTTCTATATTTTTGTTGGAACTTCAAACTTTCCTATCCCCAAGTACCATTTCCCTCCAAACCCTACCATTCTAATCCTCCAATAGTTAGTAGATTAGCTTAGTGTTTTATAGTTTGCAGACTTGAGAACTACATGCACACCTTTTCATCCAAGTAAGTTTTCTTGATGTTAACATCATGCTAACGTCACCCTTTCATCAAAATTGTGTCCTAATACATGCCTATTAATGTCATCATAATGTCATTCTAACATTATCCTTTTTTAGAGTTCCATGTTGATTCAAGCAAATTTGTTACACAACATGCTGACATAAGTCGGGGAAAATTATGTCAAGAAATATTGGTTTTCATTGCAATATACCTATGGTGGGTCACAAAATTTATTGCAAGTCTAGCATCTCTCTTTGAGGGTATTGCAAATAAAAAATACTTCATTTGAAAGAGGATGGGAAAATATAGAAAGGGAACAATTATAAAACAATAGAATAGTAATATTCATAGGAAGCCTTGGGTTTTTTATCTCTAGTCCTAGGTATTATGTTTATAATTTTTTTTGTCATGGATTTGTCCCAAAGGTGTAATAAGCTTTCTATATTCTTGAAGAAAGAGTGTAGCTAGAAAATCCAATATTGTTTGAGTGTATTTAATAATTTTTATGTGTATTGGCTTAACATATTTTTGATTAGTTGGTCAACCAAAAGGTCATAAAATTATTCTAAAGACTTTAGTAATGCATCTTCTCATGGATAAATAAAGGAATATGTAGGTTCATAATTGTATTATTAAGTATACTCTTACAAGGTTTTATATATGTTATCATATATTCATTTGTATTTGTAAAACCTAGTCCATGTGTTCATTTGAATTTATGTTATCTTTGAGTATACTCTATTTAAGGCATCCTCTTTGGTTTCAACTATTACATGTTTTACATAAGTCGTATTTTTTGTGCCCAACAAGATACAAGCATTGATCAATGATTTGTTCCCCTTTCCATCACCTCAACACACAACTACACTTTATATACATTTTTAGTTGTTTTGTTCTTTCCTACTTCTATGTACAAGTGTAAAATAGTGATATAGATTGGTATATCCACACCTTACAAAATTTAAGTTTGGTAATCTATGTTTAGTATATGAAGTTGTAATCCTACATATTCAAACCAACACATGGATACATTGTGATAAATTGTATAGCCTGGGTATATTGTACAATGGGTATGGTTTGTAACAAGGAGATTATTATTACTTGCATATTCATTTAATATGGCACCTTAGGGAAACCCCCTTGTTCTTGGAAAACTAGAAATGAAGGAGGTCTTACCCACCTCAACAATTTATCTTCAATTGCTCACTCTAAGCATAGGTCTTGTGGTATTCCTCTTGGGTTTAACAACCTTAGTCCTTGGGAAAATATTCATCCTTAGGGATTTAGGACTTAGAATTAATATCATTAACAAAATTTGTGTTGTTGCCAAATATATAAAGATCAAAAAAATATTTTGAAAGCCCCAGTTAATAAAAGAATTTGATGTAACCAAGAATAATTTATTCTTTGTTTATTTATTAAAAAAAATACTATTATAAAAATAATTTTTTCCTAGTTTAAGGAGTCCTAACCATGCAAGGATAAACTAAAAAATCACTAGCAATAAAAGAATGCCAAATTTGGATAAATAACTATAGTCATGAAGACAAGGATAGCCTAACATAGTTTTTGTCGATGTAATGAGATAACAAGGTGAAAGATAGAGCCAAAAATTTAGGTAAGTCATATGTACAAATTCTTAATGAAACTAAATTAGTTGGCATATTTGGTAGAATAAATATTGTTTTAGATGTAGGAAACCAATATCAATATACTTCAAATGATTCTAATAATAACATGGTTAGGGCTAGAAGGAGGAATTTAAAATAGAACAATGATATGTCACCAAAAAATGCAAAATGTTGGAGTAGGATACAAAAGAACAACTCAGTGATTGCAAACTAATAATATGGAACCTATATCACCCTCACACACATGTGAAGAATTTGAGGGACACCCCTCATCCTTCTCCTATCACCACCTCATCTAAAGTTGGAACTGAAAAAGAACATGATCTCATTTCCCATTAAGAAATTGGTACTATACAATCAAAAGTAGAATGTAGGGAAAGAAGATTTAGTCCTCACAAGGACCTAAATGACCAATTTATACAAAGGCAACACAAAATACATGAACAATTTTCTTTGAATGCCCAATTGCTAAACTAGAACCAACATGCTTAGAATGCACAATATATAAACCAAAATCAAAATATTACTTAAAAATAGATTGGAAATCAAAATAATACACAACTTGTTCAACGTCGATAACACATAATATGTGACAAAATTGATAGATTCCAATTCATAAAACCTTAACAATAAATTATGAAAGAGAACATGCGGGTCGACCCTAGAAGACAAGTTTAGAGATTTTCTCTAGTAAAATAGTCATTAGGAATGGAAAGATGCAAACAACTTAAATTTTATGGCATTCCAGATAATCCTAATCCAATTCCAAATGAGATTAAAACAAAAGTGTTGAAATTCCAAGGCAACAATGTTGTCATTTGTGAAGACCACTGAAGACATTTCATCAATGTAATAGATGAACATAACATAGAAGATGAAGATTTCATGATGAAATTCTTTGTGAAATCATGAAAGGAGAGTACAAAAGAGTGGTAAAAGAGCCTCCCATATAGAAACATATAATCGTTGGATGATTTTATTAGATCTTTTAGACTACTTTATTGAGAAAGAGGATCCAATTTTTATAATTCATGAGCTATCCAATTTATCAAGAAAGGGAGCAATGAAATAGTCACTAAATTTAAAAATAATTTTGTGAGGACTATTAGGAAAGTGTCTACCAAAGTGAGGCCAAACAAATCTATGTGACTTATTTTTTATTAAGGGGCATTTTATTCCAAGTTGGGTTATTGCATGCGAGATAAGAACCCTCAAACATTAAGGGAAGCTTATACCATGGCTAGCAATATGGAAAGAAAAATGAGAGTATTGGATCTAAAAAATTAAAGAGAGATAATATATATCTCGTAAAATTAGGTACAAAATATTCTATAAAACCCCTAATAAGTAAATACAAATATGATAAGTTAATGGGGGCTATGAAGGACCTCTCATATAGGGTTGCTAGAAATGAGAAAGAGATGCCCACCAATCTAGTTCTATCATGCAATTCAATGAAGGTTTATATAATAAAATATATGATTATGATTGGTCTAAATGACTAAGATAAAATAATAAAAAAAGTAATTACAAGTAACACAAACCAAGGGTACCAAGAGAGACACACCCCCAATCCCTTGAGGAAGGACTATGTATTTATTGAAGAAGATTCATTCTACCATGATGTGCAATTTTCCTTATTATCCATCAAAATGTTATGCAGCTACAACACTCATAGAGGATAAAGAATTCCAAGATGAAGAGGTTGCACTTGAATACTACAAAGATAACATAGATCAAATAGATTCATATGTAGGTAACAAGTTCTTTCAATATGATCATGACAACCATCATGCTCAATATGAGCTACCAAACAAGTATTCCAATCAACTCAAATAATTGATGCAAAAGAGGTAAAAGAGACCAAAACCTTCCAATTAAGATATTAAGGTTGTCATTGATACATATGTCTTACAAGTTAAAAGTGATTATCAACTAAGAAATAGGAAAGTAGGTGCCTAGGGTTGAGCTGAATACATTGTTGTCACATATATGCTAGCTAAAGAAATAGGAAAAGGGAATAAATTATTACAAAGAACAAATCCCAATAGGTTTATAGAGTGAGCACCACCTAGAAAGAAAATTCATGTTCCCGATGTATCCCTATAGAAGAAGTATGTCCCTAAATAAGAGTATTGATCTTCTAATCAATAGTGCATAGAACTCAAAGGTGGTTAGAAATAATATGAAGAAAAATTAGACCAAAGAGGTAGAAAAAGAGGAAAAAAGTTATTAAGTAAAGTAGAAACATATCAAATATAAAATGGGTTGTTACTAGTGATCAGGTAATGCCATTCATCTCTAGTACTAGTGGTGTGACCATTCCACTATCCACCCCCTTGCCAACGTGTCAACCAATTGATATGGTTCAAGAATCGAGTCAAATGAAGATTAAAGTACCAATAAGGGAATTATTTAGGATCCCTAAACACAGGGAGAGGGCATTGCTCTATATTAATGATCCTCCATTTTTTACCATCCACATGAACCTATAGATGTTTCAAAAGTGGTACAAATGAAGATAATGCCTCAGAGGTGCTTGGGATTCACATAAGCACTATGTCTACAAGTAACAAGTAGGAAATTGATCCATTCTATACATTCTTTCTAGTAAATGCTTGGCTAGTACATAATTTTATACTAGATTCTAGATCATCTAATCATGTGATGCTATTAGAAATCATGAATTGGTGAGGCTTGCATATTCCAAAATCTTATGGAAAATATTTTTCTAAGGATTCTCATGTGAAGTAAATTTAATTGGCATACTTAATAATGTATGATACAACTTGTTGCACACCCTAGAATTTTTTTTCAATTGACATGTAATCATAGTTAACTATCTAACCAAGGGTGAACCCACAATAGTGGGTTACACTTTTTTGCCAACTTTGACACTGCAATATTCATTTTCAAAAATAAAATCAGATTCAGACACCTATTACTTCTAAATCATAAGGAATTTGTAGATGATGTGAACTAATGATTTGTGTCATTTTGTATGTAGATTCTAAAAATATTTTTTTGATCATTTTTGGAATCAATTTGCTTCCATTTTTCTATCTCCCTCAAAAACTTTTTTTTCTTTCAAAAAACCAACATTTTTAAAGAGTTATACTCACTCTATATAGTATAAATTTTTTTCTATGACAAATATGAATGTGATTTTTTTTGAATTTGGTTTTGTAACATCCATATCTAGTGTTTGCAATTGGTTTTGTAACATTATCTTCAATATTTCATATTTTATTAAGATTTGAAGTCGAGTTAACTATAATTTTGACATATGTCCATTTGATATTACATAACTTGTTGTATATGTAACAAAAATCAATTTTTATTTTTTTGTTGGAAAGAGGACTTCAATACCTAGTACGTAAATATTTTTCAGAATTTTTTGGGTGACGTTTACTATTTTTCCATAAGCATTGAACAAAGAAGTTCATGTTCTGTGAAACCCCTACATTCATAAGAAATAAAATAAAAATATATTAATAAAATTAAATATATTAAAAATTATACTATTTGGAAATCTTATAATAAGGGCTAAATACTTAAAAAACCAAAACTTCTAAATGAATTCATTTGACCCCCTAAAAGCTAATGTAAAATTGTTTTTTTATCAACATTTGATAGATGCAAAGGAGACTCCATTGCAAGTATGATTTATAAGTAGAGAGGTTATATCCAAGAAATTTTGATCTAAGAGCCTTTGATCTAACTCTCTTTAATTGATTACTTCAAATGGGACCTCTTAAAGCTTAAATCATTATATTTTCTAAAAATTGTATGGTTTCAGCAAAAATTAGGATGTACGAAAAAGTGGGAACCAACATTGTGAGTTCACCCCCAAGTGGAGTATGGTGTTGTCCATGAAGTGGGAAATTTTCAATTAATGGTCACATTCTATGGACCTATCCTAGGAAACCATCCCACTACATGAGAAAGAAGTCCAATTGCATAGGGAAAAAAATGTTACTACACATAGTGGAGAACTCAAGTGAAGCAAGGAATGAGGTTTGTTGTACCTAGACATTGAACCAGATTATTTCATTAGATATTATATTCATGATCATATGAAAAATAGGTAGACCCTAATTTATTTCCCTCGTGTCAATATTCAAGAAATCACAACATTTAGAACATCCATTTTGATGGTGTATTCTCAAGAGATTGAAAATATGGAAGAGTTGTATAGTTGTACCTAATGGCACAAATTATAAGTTCATATTTAGATTAAGCTATAAATTTACTAATAATACATCTTAATATGAAGCTTTGTTGCTTAGTTTCAATGTGCTTCCATATATAAAATCCAATGCATGAGAGTGCAGGATGATTATCTTGTGGCATCTTGAGTTAGAGGAACTTATGATCCAAAATAAAAGAGAATGAATGTGTATACGAATATTGTGAGATACTATTAAGATGTTGGATGGATTTGACATCGAGTGTTTGAAAGAAAAAATATTGCACTAGTTTATGCCATAGTTGAATTAGCTTCAAAATTTGATACTTCCTTGACATCTCCCCATTGTAGACCTATGGTTTATAATTTTTTATTGGGCCCAACATTCATAATAACATTTAGTCTTCAATGATCCCCTTTAATCTCTCAATATAAATAAACTAAAGATCCACCCATGCACTAAAAAGCTTGGGTACCATGATAGAATTCTTTGGATACCATGATAGAATTCTTTGGAATAGAGAAAACTTAGGAACTAGTGCACAAAGAAAATTGTAAATACAAATGATTCAAGAAATCAAAATAGCATTATAGAGTTATTCTCCAAGAGAGTAATTTAAAATCTTAAGAAGGAAAATAAAATTAAGAAAGTATAAAATAATAAAGCTACATGAATTTAAGAGTGTGAAAATAAGCTAGGCGAGTAAGCATATATAGGCTAAGTGAGAGGAAGAGGTGACAAATACAATCAAAGGGGAATGCATCATAAGACTCAAAAAATAGGGAAGTGTAACTCTCATGTAAGATGTTGAATTTTCACACTCCACTAACTGTAATACTCACTTTATTAACCAAAGAAAACTTAAATAAAAGTGTAGAAAAAATAATTCTAGGAACCTCTACTAACATGTAGATTTGTTACTCCTTTAATGCATCAAAGCCAAATGTTTTTCTAATGCTCCTTTAATGCTCTAGAATGAGAGATGACCAATAGGTTTTAGATGATAAATGAATGTTGATGAATGCCTTCACATACTGGCATATAATATTTAGATTTCACAAAATATGTAATCAGTTGGCTAATTGCAAGAAAATAAAGGGTAATAATCACCTAGATTTTGAATTTTGATTTCGTAAGATAAGAGTCAAGTTCGTAATTATAAAAATGACCCTAGGTGGGAAAATTCTTAATTCTAGATGATTAATGGTTATATAGTGGATATAAGATACATCAATGAATGTATGATTTGGATGTACGCATCAAAGTATGCATATAAGAATTAGGTAGGGGCTAGATATGTGTAACTATAGGTATAGACCTTGTGACTACAAATATATCCTTGTGTAGAAAAATGGTTAAATCTAGATTGAAATAGGTGTACATATATATAACAAGGGACACAATGCATCAAGTTCTAGCCAATAGTTAGAGATGGTTATTTTGGAGTAGATGAAAGTAGAGATCAAGATAAATACAATAGATTCATGGAACTTATATGAGTGGTAGATTCAAGGATACAAGTGTATGGAGACTAGATAAAAGATAAATTAACATAATAAATATGTCAATCGAAGTCTTTTCAATTATGATGATCATAAATAAAATGCACATAACACATATTCTAAAGACATGTTTTAAGAAATAAAAGAAAAAATAATTTTAGATTTATCAATATATTTTTTTTAATTGTATGTTTTTTATTTTAAGTAGATTTTTTATGTATATTTATAATATTATAATATACTTCATTATTATTGTTTATTATTTACTTTAATTTAATTAATATCATCAATAATAAAAGTAAAACATTAATACATACATATATATATATATATATATACAACCAGTTTGCATCCACACAGTGCTCTAACACCCATGACACATCTTCCTTCTTACTCAATTATAGGCCCCACACCATGACCATTGACAAGTTTTGTCAATGTTAGTTCGGTACCGATGCTTAGTCTATGAAAATTCTTCTCCAAGTAGTGTCTCCATAATCTAGAAAGATGAGATCCTCATACTTAAACAATCCCCTCAAACGCTTCTCAGACGCCATGCCCGAAAAGGCAAGTTGTTGCCTTGCCATAATAAGAGTGAAGGTCGCGTCCATCTAGCACAACCAAACTCTCAAGCACGACACCACCCCTACTTCTAGTTGCATACACTCTTCAACCCATAAATAGCTACATGTCACCTTGATTCATAATTAAAAATAATAATAATAAGTTTCTTTAGCTTTTCATTTATTTAAGTGTCACAAAGATGTCAAATTAAATGCTTCTAGTTTTTATTGATGAAATTTATTGCATCCATATGTGAGTATAATATGTCTTCGACGTAACAATAGATAATTAATTGTAATTTATATAAATATTATTTAAGTTAACCTAAATAAAAAATAAAAAAATTTATTGCCCACGCTTTGAGTGATGGTGGGGAATCATATGATGATGTTTATAGATATTTAATATGTTTGAATGGTGAGTGAGCCAACATGCAGTGAAAGCCTCGCTCAACCAATCAAAATGTACTTTTGAGCAATAAAAAATGGTATTTGTACGAGCCAAGTAAAAGGGGACTGCATTCAATATAATAGTAGCTATTTATTTGAGTGACATCGGATTAGGAATTTGATCTTAAAAATATACCAAGAAAAAAAATATGGATTTGTTTTCTACATTACTAAAACTAACAGAAAGGGAGAAATGATTTTTTTGAAATTATTAAATAAGAAATTCAATTTTAGAATTGTTGTTCAAATTTTAATTCTTACATTGATTGACTAAACTAATTGAGAAATTGAAATGAATGGATGCAATAGTATTTTGCCTTTGGCTTGAACTTAAATATAACCATTGGACAAATGTATTAAAGTACACTCACAAAAATAAGATAGCAACTAGATATGTGAAAATATGTGCATATACTAGAGTAAATATTAAGAGAATGAACCCAACTTTACACAAAATTGTACCATTTATCAATATACATATATGAATTTTTTTAGGGTCAAATAAACACAAAACTAAATAAAAATGACATGGGTATACAAATTTCACCATTACAATATCTATGAGAGAGAACCAATTAGTTGAGCATGTTCCAATAGTTGTGATAGCATTTATTTAATACTTGTAGACACCTAAATTTGGTTAATTAATTTAATCAAATTTAAATCCTTTTCTTCTAATTAATTAATTCCCTATCCCATTCCTCCTAATTAATTAATTCCCCAACCCGTTTCCTCCTAATTAATTAACCTAGTTAATTTATCCCCTTTTTGCCATACCATTTGATTAATTACCTTTAATTAATTAAACGTCCCTTTTCCCAAAACCCCCATGGATTAATTTAATTTAGTTAATTAATTAGACTCAAATCCTATTTGAGCACATGGCTCCTGCATTTTAACCACTTTCTTCCAAGCCTCCCCCCAATCCTATCCTTCCAACCCTATCCTATCCTAGTCATTCTATCCTAACCAACCTTATCCTATCCCTTCTAACCTCCCACACATGTGTGCACATTCTAACCAATTTTCCCCATTTTGAGGAAAATATCCTATTTTGGGTGGCCTTGCCCAAAATAGACATGTGTTTCTCTTCCTCCATTTCTGGGTGGCTTGCCCAAAATGGACATGTGTCCTCTTGGACACATGTCACCCCTCTCTCTCCTAGTTGAGACACTTGTCCCTTTTTGGAGGACAAGTGTCTCCTCTTCACCTCCCCTTCCCTTCCTCATCTCTCCTATTTAATCCCCCTCGTTTTAGACCAAATGATCCACCTTTTTTAATCATACCGTCATAATGCCCAATTTCATCCACACTTCATACCATCAAATCTACATATCCTAAATCCAATCAACATATCAATATCATGGAGCAATATCGAACATCTGAAGACGTCATTGAGCATACATAAAAATCTAGGAACTATAAAATCTAAGCGGGATTTTGGTTTGCATTTGCTATTTTATTTGAATTTCATTTTCATTTTATTGTTCTAATCTTGAGGTGTATGATGTATTATGTTGGTTCGGTTAATTAGCTTTCTTTTTAGCCCTTAGTTTAGCATGCACATTTTTCATTGCACATTACCTAATTAGTTGATAGGCTATATATATGGTGGGAATGCCCATCAAAAATGTTAGAGTCTCACGTCAATGATTTTTCATGTTGATAGTTATTCCTCCGTTGATTTAAAATTTTAAAGCTTGAGATGTTACAACTTACACGGATCTAAAACTCGATCAGGTTCTGAGATAGATTTGGACCAGCAACACATCACTTCATGTTTTATTTTGTTTCCCAAAGTTAAGAAAGCAATTTTTCATGCAACACAGGTAGAGCATTAAACGTAGTCCACTTGCCTACTACCTAGTCACTGCCATATTTATAATTGTTAGAGTAAAAGGTATTAGTTTACTTAATTAATTAAATCATATTGATTTAATAATTAAGTCACCTTTTCTCTATTTCAGTTAAGCTAAATTTAGGAAGCTAAACTTAGGAATATTAATAATTAATTCATTATTAATTATTATTTTCTTTTTAGGGTTTATGTTTTTAGGTTTTGATCTCCTTTTATAAGGATTGATCCCTTTGTAATCCTTAACAATCTGATTATTATTATTGCATATTCTTGCTCTGGGTTTTCAAAACAATCTTTGTGTTTTGTATGAATCTTCCATTGTTGTGATAGGTTATTTGCATATAGGTGTTCACTGGGTTTTGTGAGGTTGTATTTCTCAACTTTAACATGGTATTAGAGCTTCAAACCTGAGGCTTCCCTGTTCTTCAAATTGGGAGATTTTACCTATAGCAGGTCTTCTGTGAAATTTGGGTTGATTTGAACCTCACCATTGAATTCGGCACATGTCAAATTGTCAAGATTGACCTTTTGTTTGCCAATTTTTTATTCACGAGGCGAGATCTGTGAGGGTTTGAAAATTCAGCTTTATTTGTGATTCAGGGTGGGGTACCTGGTTTTTGGAGCAATTTGGGCACAAAAGGATGTCATGGTTGGCTTCAAGAGGCTAATTCCATGAATTTTGATATAAAATTCGACCTATTTGGGCATCATTGACCTCTGAGGCAAAAAAGATTTGCTTGTACAATCGTGCGACCGCCTGCATACACTTAAAAAAAAATTGGTATTTTTTATTAAAAAATTCATTTGGGATTTTTTTTAATCGATTTTTTTCTATTAAAAACAATGTTTTTTTAAAAAAAAAATTGGGCAATCAAAAAAGTTTTTTTTAAAAAAACTTGTAAGGGGGGTGTACGTACGGACTGCAATAGGGCCAGTGGTGTTTAGCCGCCCCCCCCCGCCCCCCCGCTTGTTTTTTGCGGCAGCGAACGTTGTTGGCGCGTAGGCTCCACCCTTTTCGCCAATGCAGCCCATTTCTGGGCCGCGCACCCTGTTTCTGACCATTGTAGGGTTTTTTTCCGGCTAGCATTGCCGCCCTGGCCACCGTCAACGCCCCAACGACATCGCCTTTTTTTTTCGGTAGTCGGTAAATTTTTCAAGCCATAAAATTTTTTTCTAGCAGTGTTTTTTTGGCATGGTATTTTTTTCAGCAGGCAAGGAATATTTTGGCATATTCTGCTGACGTCAGTAGTACGGACAGCTAGCATGGCCCCTTTTGACCCTCTTTGTGCCCTAAAAGATGGGGTTTTTTTTTTTTTTTTCTTTTGGCCATAACTTGGGCATATGATATCATTTTTTGGCAAACAAGATATCATCGGAAAGCTGGTTTCATTTAATTTCCAGATTTGTGGGTTTCATCACTTATTTTTACTACTAGTACATTCTACAACCATTTGGATTTAGAGGTGTTGTTTTCAGTCTCGAGCTTGTAACTTTTCACCAGTTTCTATATTTTTCATGATTCCGGCAACATTGGGATGGTGTTTCAAAGCTCTTCACATCCATCCATGCACTCTTTCCAGATTTTACTTTAGGTACATTTTATTCAGTTTTTTGTGTTTTCACACTTTGGTGAATCACTTAGACATATGAGCTCATGGAAACTTCTCGTTTGTGTGGGATGACTTGTTTTTGGCTGTTCTTCGTGTATTTCCAATATTATATCTTTTTTTGGACCTTATGAGCTTTCATTGTAAGCACTTATGATTTTGTAATCACACTGAGATAAAGTGCCTCTGTATTGCACATGTATTATGGGATCTCACACATCATTTTTGTGTCTTATTGTACTCTCACTATGATATAAAGTGCCATGGGGGTTTGATGTTTGACTTTTTTTTGCCTTCATACCTCTCTCATACGTGTGTACCTTGGTTTGCACACCCTTTGTATTTGTTTGTACTTTCATGTCTGCACAACCATATGTTCTTGGTTCTTCTTCATGTACTACATTATGGCTTTCAGATTCAGTGTACCTGTCATACCTCTCCCTTGTCAACAATATGGGGGGGGGGGGTGTTTCTACTGTTGGTGCTAATGCTTCGTTGGTTTCGCGTTGGAGTGAGCTATGTATTCAGTATTCGTTCCTATGTACTAGGTGGATGCAATGACTGGTTACCCATACATTTCGGTGAGATGGAATACTTACCATATGGACACTCTTGCATTCCTATTTCTGGAGGCGACCTTCCATTTTTCATTTGATCGGTTCTTCAGACTATTGGTACTGTAGACACCTAAAATTGTCATGTCTAATTAAATAAATATTTTATTTATTTAATTATCTAAGCCTAATTCTTCTATTAATTAAATAAATCTTTATTTATTTAATTAATTCATTTATCCTCTTCTAGCCTTATTTCTCATTTAAATAAATACATTTATTTATTTAAATTATCATTTTCCTAAATTAAATAAATATTTTATTTATTTAATTGATCCCACTTCTTCTATTAATTAAATAAATCTTTATTTATTTAATTAATTCATTAGCCTTTTCTACCTATGACACATGTCATTCATCTCTTAATTCATACACTACCTACCTCTTTCATTATTTTATTATTTCTTCTACCTACCCTCTAATCTTAGCCAACCTCCTTTTACACCTCTCAATCTTATCCCTCCATTTCATATTGTGTCTTCTATTTAAGGAGATGCCTTCTTCATTATCAAACCCTAATCGACAATTTGGAGGACTTGACTACACTACGATCCTACTTGCAACCACATTCCGTTCTTTGTTGAGCTCTTGTGCATATAAAATCTGAGAGCAAATATATCAAGCAAGATCAATGGAGATAGGAAGAATGGAGATCAAAACCCTATTGGACATGTGATGGTATGATCTTTGTGATTTCATTTGATTTGCATTGTCTTAGGTAATCTTCATATGTTATGGTGGATCTTTGTTGATTGTTAGGCTAGGGTTTTGTGGTTGAATCTATTTAGCCTTTCAATATTGTTATTATTGTTATCCATTTTCACCATATACATTTTGGCACGCCCGGTGGGACTCTTGTCCCTTTGCATTTAACCTCCTTGTTGCAGATCTTGTGTTTTGAAGTTGTAGATCGGACATTTTGGCAGCATTTTTGGTATTTTCGCGTCTGCGCACTTTCGGATCGCGTTTTTGATTTTTAGGCGTGTTTGAGACAACTTTATCCGCGTCTGTGTTTTGTCAATATTTCATTTTGCAGGTTCTGGGATAGGCGCGTCTGTGTCTTTTTTATCCGCGTCTGTGTTACAGAAGCGCGTCTGTGTTACATAAGCGCGTCTGTGTCGTTTTCACTCGCGTCTGCATACAAAAAGCGCGTCTGTGGTTTTTAATCGCGTCTGTGTCTCACAGAACCGCGTTTCTGTTTCGGAGTCACGTCTGCGTAGGAGGTAATCACGTCTGTGTATTGTTTGTTTCAAAATTTTGAAAATTTTATTGATTCGGTTTTTGGATTTTGCATTTAGGGTTTCAGATCTGGTTTACTTTTGGACTAACATTTTCAGATCTAGCTAACACAATTGGTGCAGCTTGCCTTGGAAGCTAAATCGTTTGGTTGAAGGCCCCTATTTTCACAAAGTCTTTTGGGTTTTAAAATTTACCTAACTTGTGTGCTTGCAGGAAGGGGTGATCATTTGAAACAACCCAAACTACTAACAAATCTTTGGTGCAGGTCCTTGGCAAGGTTTTTTTTTTTTTGGATTTTTATTGTGTGCCTTGTTTTCATAGACTAGCAAACACTTCCATTGGTGCACTAAAATTGAATCATTGTCTTTTGTGTCTTGAGCAATAGGCTCTTTTTGTTTAATCTTTAGAGGGCTTGTCTTCCCGTGTGGTCATTAGGACTACTAGTGAGAAGAGGATGACCCAAGTGGTAGCGAGGAAAACCCACCTCATCCGAACCACTATAATCAAATGTATTCATGGTGAAAACTATGAATAACGTGTGCTGATTAGTTCATATCGACACTATGTCTCCCCATAAACCCGTTTGATCAAATTTATTTGATCATTTGTAGGGCGTAACCCCTACCGGCTGGGAGCCTTCTGTATTTACAGAGCTGAAAGTGCCACATGTATGGCCACACGAGCGGATGCCCTTACTAGCACTTTTTTGTTTTAGAAGCCCAAATCCTTCTAGTTGTTGGGGCAGGAGGTCGGACCTCTGGTAGCGGCCCACACACATACGGTTCTTAGTAGAGATACAAAGTTCGCCATGGGGAGTTTTCATGGGGACTGATGCTTGG
Source organism: Cryptomeria japonica (assembly GCF_030272615.1). NCBI lineage: Eukaryota > Viridiplantae > Streptophyta > Pinopsida > Cupressales > Cupressaceae > Cryptomeria > Cryptomeria japonica. Next base: position 848,461,860 of record NC_081411.1, read on the forward strand.
CTGACCCGAGAAGTGAGTGCCGAGGGTGGAGCCAGTGAGGTCAAGCATCTAAGTATCCGCTCTGAATAGCGTAGCCTCGGGGGTAAAACCCCATGTGGGATCAACAACTATTGTCTTGGCCAGCCATAAGAATTGTGCTTGACTTATGTTAAACATTCAGAACATTCAAGACCAAACAGCAAAACATTGTGTCTTTTGTGTCTTCAAGTGTATGCAAAACATTTTTTACATCAAACAAAACACTTTTCTTGGAGTCATTTTGGAGTCTAAACACTAGCAAACATTGAGTCCTCATCAACATTGTGTCCTCTTGTCACGAAAAACAGTCAAACAGTCAGATTGAGTCACAACAAAAATGACTTCACAGATTGGAAAAATTGCACAAATTTTACATAAACGCGTCTGTGTCTGTTTTAACAGCGTCTGCATTGTCTAACCGCGTCTGTGAAGGGCAGAATAGTGTCTGTGTTTATAATAGCGTCTGTGGGGAATATAATCGCGTCTGTGTCGGGTAATCGCGTCTGTGCAGTATACAGTCGCGTCTGTGTCCAGAATTGAAAAACTGTTACAGTCCAGCAAACATAAACAGGAAAATCTCAAAAGCGCGTCTGTGTTAAACAGAGTAGCGTCTGTGTCAGGAAACCGCGTCTGTGAAGTATACAGTCGCGTCTGTGTCCAGAATTGAAAAACGGTTACAGTCCAGCAAGCAAATACAGTCAGTTTTTTAAATCTTGAGCTTCCTAGGTCATCTCTCTAAGGTTTCATTTAGCATTCAACCTGTCCTTGGGTCTCACAAAGTCCATCATTGCTTTACACCTTACATTACATTCACATTTGTCTAAACTTGAGTCAAAAGGTCACTTGCTTGTCCTCATCATACTTTGTCAACACACTACATACAACAACACTTTGCTAAGTGGTCCCTCATCAAGGTTTCTTACCTTTGGGTCTCATTTGGTCTTACTTAGGGTCAAGGTCAGCTTACCTCATCAAGAGAAACTATCCTCTCTTTGGAAGTCACACCTACTCTACTACATACATACTTGGTCTTACACTTTGGGCATTGCAAGTACACTTCAGACTCATTTACATTTCATCCAACTCTGGGTCTTCCATACTCTTTCCATTTTTCATCTAGTCTCACACATCTTGGTCAATACCTAGTTCATGGTTGAAACCCGTCTTCAAAAATCTAGGAGAGAAACTAAAGAAGCTCAAGAGTCCGCAAACATGAGTTCTTATGAGTATGACAATGATTTATTTTTCAATACTGATCACACTACATTGCCAGACATGGATGTCTATAGAAACAATCCAAATGTTGAGAACATGGACACTACAAACAACAATGCTACACACAATGACAATATGGACAATTTTTCAAAACATTCAGCAGATGTGGAAGAATCCATTATGAATCCCCATTTCAATCGATTGGTTGAGGAAATAATGAGGAGGGATAGACAATACTTCTTACACATGATGGCACAAAGTGGAGCCAAGATACCTCATGATTTTGACATGTCTCAAATAATGGAACATAGACCTTTGCAACAACCTCACTCCAACATGGATCAAAGGAGACCTAATAGTGGAGGAAATAGAGGACCACACATGGTACCTGAATCACCATCAGCTTTGCTTCAAAAACCAGAGATCCCACATACACATGGTCAAACATATGATACTCACCTTCGCAGACCATTATGGAAGTCTTATGGAGAAAAATATGCTCAATCACATACCAATGCTAAGGATCAACCACCAAAGCAATGGGATATTCCAAGGCATGCTCAAAATTTGGACACAAGGAAACCTCATGTCAAATTTGGGGGCAACACGATAGAACATGACATGCCTGTAGAATATGGTATACATGCGCAAAATCGATATGGTGTTCCTCAACATGAAACTATACCAAGTGGTCCATATACGCAGCCTCACTATAGACCTCCTCCATATGAACATGTGTATGATCAATATCATCCATATATGCAACATGTACCTCCTCCAATGGGTACCTCAAACATAGGATATGGTCCAAGAAGTTGATCTCCACCTAAGAACAGTTTGGAGCAACAAATCAGGGACTTACAAAAGAAAATGGAGGACATAAATGCACCAAAGCCAGCGTACACAATGAGAGACATATGTCCTTATCCATTTGACAAGAGCATTCCAATGCCTCCATTTCCTACACATTTTGTGATGCCTAAATTTGACAAGTATAGAGGAAAAGGGGATCCTAAGGCACACATAAGACAATTTTTCACAGCTTGCATTGAAGTACCTTCAGAAGAGACATATTTGATGAGATTATTCCCACAAAGCTTAGGCGATCAAGCTATGGAATGGTTCTCCCAACTTCCACCTGGAATTAAGTCATGGGGTGACTTAGCAGAGGCATTTATTCAACATTTCTCCTATAACATAGAGACAGACATATCAGTCACTACTTTGTGCAACACTAAGCAAAAAGAGGGAGAATCTTTTGCATCATTTTTACAAAGATGGAGAAATCTAGCCAGCAGATGCTCTTGCGAAATCCCACAAAAACAAATGGTAGAAATGTTCACCCAAAATGTTAACAAAGACATTGGCTATGATCTAAGGAAAGCTTGTTTGTCCACCTTCAAGGACGTCATTGAAAAAGGCTTAGCAATAGAGAAGGTCCTAATTGAGCAAGGAGTCATTAAGATATTTAAGGAAAACAAAGATGACTTTAAAGGAAAAGACAAGCCAAGATTTTGGAATAAAAACAAAAACACAGTCAATGATGGTGTTGTCGATGCCAACACAGTGCGACCCAAATTCATCTTTTCGGGATCAAGTTCTACAAACAATCAAGTGAATACTCAAACAACTTCCAGGTCACGAAGGAAGTACACTCCTTTGGGAGAACCACTTGAGTCAGTCTTCAAAAAGCTGGTGGTAAACAAGGTGATCACAATTCCTGATTTCCCGCCATATGAACCAAAGGTCAAACCAAATTGGTGGAATGATGATGAGTATTGTGAATTTCATAAAAGCAAGGGTCATAAAACAGGTAATTGTCATCGACTGAAGAATATTGTGCAAGATCTCATTGATAGAGGTGACATTGAGATTGAGGGACACTCATCCAATCAAGAACATGAGATGTTTAAGGAACCATTCCCAAAACATGACAAGGGAAAAGCTAAAGTCACAGATGATCAAGCCAACTATACTAGAGCACCTTACAACTATGATTCAACTATCAATCATATCTCGATGGACAATCATATCTCTACTATTACCATCAAGAATAAAAACCCTGAGAATCCTCCTCAGCGATCCAAGATTGTCCTAAGAGGTGTTGGATCTTCTTCCGAGCCTACCTCTGAGTGTCATGTTACAACTCGTCGAGGTAAAATTACTTTGCCAGGTGCTTCAACTAAAAACACCACTTCTTCATCTACCAAATCTGAGTATGACCTTGTAGAACAGTTAGGAAAGACACCCGCGCTCATTTCAATCCTTGAACTCTTACGAATATCCCCCACTCATAAAGCCATTCTTGATAAAATCTTGAGAGACACCGCCGTTCCTACTGATCTGAATGTGGACCAGTTTCAAGCCATGGTGGGATACCTTTCCATTCCACACTCCCTTACATTCACAGAAGCCGATGACACCTCCGTAAGTCAGCCACATAATGCACCATTACACATTGAAGCCTTCATACACAAACATAGAATCAAACGAGTCCTGATAGATGGAGGAGCAGGTCTAAACATTTGTACATTGAGCACTATTAAACAATTGGGATATTCCGACAAAGCTGTGAATTCTACAAACAAAATTACCATCAAGGCATATGATGATGAAGAGCGTTCATCCAAAGGCACAGTCACCTTACCTCTTAGAGTTGGGCCCATTACAAAGGATGTGGTTTTTCAGGTCCTTGATCTAGATCTCACATACAACATATTGCTAGGACGTCCTTGGATTCATGAGATGAGTGCAGTGCCATCTACATATCATCGATGTATCAAGTTTCCACACAATGGAGTTGAAGTGACCGTCAAAGCGGATCCAAATCCATTCATATATTGCAACAATCTGCAACCTCAATCAGAAATAACAATCCCAGTCAATCGCGAAGCTGTTCCTTCATCGGCATACGTGGATCCTGAATCCTTAAAAGCTTCTACATCCAAACAAGCAGAGCTAAAAGAAAAGTTCAAGATTAAAGACCTAGGATGTGGTGAGTATATATTTCATGTTGACCAACTCCCATTATCTCCTAAGGTATTCTGTCAACAGGAACAACCTACAAGCAATATGCAAGACCAAGGAATTGGGTGTGAACCACCTAGTGTTGTGGCTACTAAGTCCGAATGCAAATCTCCTCTAGTGGTGCAAGCAACTCTTGATATCAATAGTCCTAAGAGTGGTTCCAACAAAGAATCTATTGAGCATATCGCCAGCCCTCTTGAGAACTCACATAGCTTTACCATTTCATCCACTCATTCCATTTCCACTCCTCTCCTAGACTTGGATCAACAACAATTACAAAAGCCCTTACTAATTGGGGATCAAAAATCAAGCTACGAAAAGAAAAATCTAAAAGTCAAAACTAAAGAAAAGTCCTTTAGTCCAAATGAAAATCAAAAGCTACTGGACTCCACAAAAATCAAATTCAAGGATAAAAATCCTATAAAAGAAAAAGAGCAAGAGTTGATCTCCCCTAATATCAAAATAACTGGGGGCAAAAGTTCTAAAATTTCAAGTCAAAAAGCCTACTTGTTGATCCTAAGTCTCCATCATGCTATCCTACTTTCACTTCTTTTCACAATCATAAGCCTTCATCACTCATCCACTTGTTCCGCAGATCGATTCCCTTCTGGTGATACATCATGGACCTTTAATGGAGCTACCTCAAGGGACTTTGTTATCAGGGATGTCCGAACTTCTTTAGGTGACACGCATACAGGCCTGTGTAGTCCACACACTAGTAATTCTATCTCAGTTCCTTTATCAAGGAAGACAGTCAATCAAGCTACACATCATTCAGTCAAGGAACAATGCAACTACAATCACAAGGTAAAGCCTCACACATTTGAGGTAGGTGACTTGGTTCTCAGAGAAAATCCTAAAAATCAGCAAGACAGAGAGAAGAAGGGCAAGTTTGAACCAAACTGGCTTGGTCCTTACATTATTACAGCAGCATATGGATCTGGTGCATATCAGCTCTCAACTACAGAAGGTGAACCTTTGGAGGATCCTATCAACAACATACACCTTCGCAGGTTTAACACATAGCTCTTCAGAGTATCCTAATTCAAAAAATACAAAAAAATTCAAAAAAATTCAAAAAAATTCAAAAATACAAAAAAAATTATAAAACAAAAAAAATCGTTACTTGGTGAAAACCTGGCAAATAGGCGCCTTGTGACACAAAAAACATTGAAAAATCGAAAAAAGTAAAGAGAAATAATTTCGTCCAACGGTGAAAACCACTTCGGTGGCGCCCTGGGCAAGTACCATGGTGAAAACTAGGTCACCAGCGCCATGCGTAGAGACATTGCTCCTCCCTCCTTCATGATTCACTTTCATCGTTTCACTTTGCACACACACACAACCTATTCGTTCATAATAAATTTACCCATTCCCATCATGGCTTGTTATTGATCTACCCAAGATTGGTTAGCCATTCATAATAAACATTCCTTTTCATCCCTTTCCATCCATAATAAATCAGATCCTATCTGTGGCTAAGGCAAAATCCTACATCTAGTGATGGGTGTGGAACTGAGAACATCACATGTTTCGAGGAGTACAGTTTCTTCCAGCTTCCTTCAGTCTATTCGCGCACAATCCGCAATAAAGCAACATCTGCATCACAAATCCGCAATAAAGTTTCATCTTCTCCGCAATAAAGTATCAGTTTCATGGATTCAGTCAGTTTCAGATGAGACACAGCAACAACAATGGGCTTCAACAAATCAAATCTTTCAATAGACTCAGACAACATTATGGTTCAGTGCTATCTATCCTTTTTGTGAAAGTAAACATTGTGACCACAATCAAATAAGACTTATACAAGTGACAAGAGACACTAAACTTGAGGACTACGATGGATGTTGGTGTCGAGTCTTGGTTTTCTTTTGATTTCATCTTTTTTGGTGACATGTCTTTTAGCTTTTCCGGGATGTCTTTGACTAGAGATTCTATCTCCAGGATGTCTTTGACTAGAAAGGCGAGGATGGGGTATCGTCACCTATTTGTATTTGCTGTCTGTGGATTGTCTCTTAGTAATGCTATGACTTGTCCAAGGATATGAGGACACTGTGAGTCTAGTATGAACTGGGGCATTCTTTGTTTGTGACTGTATTATCTCCATGCAAACAGGTACAATGACTTTCTGGGTCGAACATATGCCTCGATTGTCATAACCTACTTGCCATAATAAAGCTCAATGATGATAACGCACAAGAAGCTCTTTCACTTTCATATCTTCTGTCTTCCATCCCCCTTTCTTGATTGACTTCCATCGTCCTTCTCAAGTCCGTGTAGCCTGCTATCACATGACTGAGTATAATGACACACCAAAAATATTTGCATTTCATGTAGTTGCACCTACATTACCACATATAAGAATTTCATACATACATATAGCTATCACAACTGCATCACATCCTGCACACAACACCTGTTAGCACAATTTACATTTGTATTATCATATTCATCTACATTACTTACATTCACATTTGCATCATGCATACGCATATAAAACATAAAAGAACAAAATATATTGCATTGCATCATATACATATTTGCATCCATACCATAAGCATCACCTAAGAAACATCTCATCACATAGGTACACATGCATATAGCTGCCGCAAAGATGAATCATCTCATATATATATATATATATATATATATATATATATATATATATATATATATATATATATATATATATATATATATATATATATATAAAGTGTAATGATACAATGATGTCAAAATCATATGGCTACAATCACCCATAGGTGTCTACATCATTATACAAAATGGTACAAAACTGATACAGAGGAACCCACTGATAGCTCCTCCGATCACTGCCGGTAATGCTAACCCTGTGGCTATCATGGTGTCCCATGCCACGTGTCCTGCCCTCATCTCTAATCTAGGGTCCTGGAATACTCGTCTAAGGGCATCCCTGTCTCCGTCTCGATCATACGGAATCAGCTCCCCATCGATCGGCACCCGCAGAATCCTGTATACATCCTCCAAGGTGACTGTCATCTCACCCATCGGCAGATGAAACGTGCACGTCTCAGAGTGCCATCTCTCAGCTAGCACAGTCAGCAAACCCATGTTTGCCCGAAACTCAGGCACATACAATATATGTCTCAGACCCATCTCCTCGATGGCAGCTCTATCCTGAAACGACAACTCAGGTCGCAACCTCTGCGTCGACGGGAATCTCTCCCGTGACTCTAGCATCAACAAATACTCCTGCAGTCAAACAACTCAATCATGTCAGTTATAGTGGCATTCACTGTTTATCACAAAATGCTACTCGCTATCTAAATGCATATGGCTATCTACCCTAGTGACACTCACTGTTCATCACAAAGTGTTGCTATTTATCCTAGTGGTACTCACTGTTCATCACAAAGTACTACGTGTGTGACACTCCCTGTTCATCACAAAGTGTTATTCACATTTGCACTCCCTGTTTATCACAAAGTGCTACTCATACTTTGGGTACTCCCTGTTCATCACAGAGTACTCTATCTTGGTACTCACTGTTCATCACAAAGTGCCTTGATCTATCCTAGTCTTCCTAGAGGACCTGCTTGAGTGTATCCTCTCAGCAGCTTATCCAATCGACAGCGTATGTTCATCACAGAACTGCCGATTTGACCTAGAAGACCAAAACTTGCATTTTTCAACGCAAACGCGCTTGACTGACACAGACGTGCCTGTCTGACACAGATGCGCCTGGCACCGACACAGATGCGTTTCAACGGTTTTTGACATTTTTCACTCTACTTCTAAGCGCATTTATTGCTCTATTCGACATGCATTAATGACAAAATTAAATGCGTCAAAGTACGATGAGGTTTGGTGGTACTTACTGGCTCTCCTGCCTCTGCTGGCCTCTGAAATCGGCGAACGCGGTCGAATCTGTGAGTGAAAGCCATCACTGCTGACTGCTCCTGCTCTATTTTCGCTCTGCAATATGCTCTTGTGGATGCGTGGATGACAATGAGGATGTATTTTCCCCCGTGGTCTATCTTATAGCCTACCCTAGCCCTCTCCTTCATTTCCCGAGTCAGTCTTCGTTATCCCGTGACTTTGTCACTTTATCCGGTCAGTCCATTCTAGCCTTTCTTTCTTATCGAGAGATTGTCTGCAATCTTTTCAGACATTTTCATCCAATCTCTCGAGGGGGCATATCACTTCCATCTTGGGGCAACTCTGTATCAGTTCATCTTATCTTCTTTGAAACAACGCGACAAGCCGCATTGTCTCAAAGAGGGGCAAAACGTAGACACCTAAAATTGTCATGTCTAATTAAATAAATATTTTATTTATTTAATTATCTAAGCCTAATTCTTCTATTAATTAAATAAATCTTTATTTATTTAATTAATTCATTTATCCTCTTCTAGCCTTATTTCTCATTTAAATAAATACATTTATTTATTTAAATTATCATTTTCCTAAATTAAATAAATATTTTATTTATTTAATTGATCCCACTTCTTCTATTAATTAAATAAATCTTTATTTATTTAATTAATTCATTAGCCTTTTCTACCTATGACACATGTCATTCATCTCTTAATTCATACACTACCTACCTCTTTCATTATTTTATTATTTCTTCTACCTACCCTCTAATCTTAGCCAACCTCCTTTTACACCTCTCAATCTTATCCCTCCATTTCATATTGTGTCTTCTATTTAAGGAGATGCCTTCTTCATTATCAAACCCTAATCGACAATTTGGAGGACTTGACTACACTACGATCCTACTTGCAACCACATTCCGTTCTTTGTTGAGCTCTTGTGCATATAAAATCTGAGAGCAAATATATCAAGCAAGATCAATGGAGATAGGAAGAATGGATATCAAAACCCTATTGGACATGTGATGGTATGATCTTTGTGATTTCATTTGATTTGCATTGTCTTAGGTAATCTTCATACGTTATGGTGGATCTTTGTTGATTGTTAGGCTAGGGTTTTGTGGTTGAATCTATTTAGCCTTTCAATATTGTTATTATTGTTATCCATTTTCACCATATACAAGTACTTGTGCCATCTGTATCTTCGGGTTCCAAATGTTTTGCCTGTATTTGCCATCTGATTCAAATTCGAGTAGTGTCAATGAGGGTACTCGTGTAGATTTATGTCTTCTTGATCTTAATCATCTTTTGTTTCAGAGGAGGTTCTTATTTCAGCATCTTGGTAGTCTTTCTATGACAACGTTTGCAGCTTCTTCATGCTTCAGTGATTCTTCATGCTCGTCTTTTGTTCCTATCTTTTGGAACATTCTTGTTTGGAGTATTCTTAGTCCTTCACTTGAGCTTTCATCTCTTCTTGGAGAGGAGTTTTGTTCCCATAGGGTTTTATCATTTTTCTCCATCTTACAGAGATTTCATTGTACTCGGGTCCCTCATCAGGCCTTGTTGCCGATACACATTTTTCGCTTTCTAGCATCTAGTCCTTTGTTTATTTTAGCTTCTCCCTAACTTCATCTTAAGGGGGGGTATTAGAGTAAAAGGTATTAGTTTACTTAATTAATTAAATCATATTGATTTAATAATTAAGTCACCTTTTCTCTATTTCACTTTTAAGCTAAATTTAGGAAGCTAAACTTAGGAATATTAATAATTAATTAATTATTAATTATTAATTGCTTTTTAGGGTTTATGTTTTTAGGTTTTGATATCCTTTTATAAGGATTGATCCCTTTGTAATCCTTAACAATTTGATTATTATTATTGCATATTCTTTCTCTGGGTTTTCAAAGCAATCTTTGTGCTTTGTGTGAATCTTCCATTGTTGTGATAGGTTATTTGCATACACCACACTGGGTTCTGTGAGGTTGTATTTCTCAACTTTAACAATAATTGCCCCCTAACATGTTATGTGCTTTTGTGCTTTAGGTTTTTTATCGACAAATACCTACAAGAAAAAATCAGTACAAATATTTCGCAATAGAAATAGTTGGGTATGAATTTAGGTGAAAATGAGACAAGTAAATTTTAGTTTTTCTTTAACATTCAATTTAGAACCAATGTCTTAAACATTTATCTATGAGCCAATCCTCAAAATGCACGATGAGTTTAAAGATTTATGATTTCTACCAGGAAGTTTTAGTGGAATCCATTTTCCATATTTGAGAAGTATTGATTTAATCCGATTTGTAAGGGTAAAACTAAAGATAGATTCATCGAGTTTATGTAGTTTTTAAATTTGATTTTTCAAAAGTTTACCATTTTTAGATACAATCAACAATCTGTTTAGTGTTTGATTAGTCTTTATTCAACCATTTTTACGAGTAATTTTGAATACTATTTTGATTGGATGTGCCCAGGGACAACATCTAAAAATCTATGCATAATCAATTGTTTAAAATAAAATTGGAACTTTGTTTTTTGTATAGAAAATGGTAAAAAAAATAGTAGTTCGAAAAATAGTCTGTTTTGGGGGTTTTGTAGTTTGAAAATATGTGAATGTTTGTTTTCATCTAATTGGCCTTTTAAAATTGCATCTTGGGTGAAAAATGGAATTTCCCACCATATTAAGAGCCTAACCAAGAAATGAAACATTGAGTTTCTAGAAAATACTGAACTTGGAGCCATAAAACTATTGATAGATCTAGATTTCAAGAACGAGAAGCTTGAGTTATTGTGTGAAGTCTTCTCGATTGAAAATGAGAAAGTTACTTCTAAAATTTTTAACGTTTATTTCATTTTTTATTATTTTGAACCATCAGGTTACAAAGATATACTCATCCCTACCCTTGAGATATTTACAACATGTCTGCATGACGATAACAAAGTCATCTAGGCTGAAGCTGCCACCACTAGGATCCATTCACTATACCTAATTTTTTTTTATTTGTTTAAGTAGTCGGGATTAGGGGATCCATAGTCACTCAAGCCTTCACTCTATGAGATTTGTCGCTTGTTGGATGGTCATGCTTTCCTTAGGTTTCTTTTTAAAGTATGGGATAGTTTGATTTGGCATGTTTTCACTTTTTGTTTTTGCTCTCTTTTGGATTTGGGAAAGCAATATTTTGAAGAAATGAAGTACGAATGGATTAAATTCATTAAAAGATGGGTTAAAACAAGATGTTGTTTTAGCTTTAAAACTTCTTGGCTTGTTTGGTCATACTTGTTAAATTTATCCACTATATTTTTATTGTCTTGTTTTCTTTGCTTATTTATTTTAATTATAGGCTTGTTGGAATGACCATTTCTACAATTCATCAATTTTATGTAAAACAAATTTGAAATTATCTAGGGGAACTGAAAATTCAATTTGTGCAATCAACTAGTGTAGCATCCTAAATTGTACTTGCCTACAATTTTGTCATAACTTAGGCCTCACTTCCATCTTCCAAGGCCTAATTGCAATACTGATTCTTCTCACACCACCCATCTATCTCACATTTTCACCAATTTTCCAGCTTGACCCTTAGTTTGGAGTCTTGATTTGCAAGATCAGGACGTACCACGCCCTGGTCCCAAATTAGGACCAGGACATACCACACCCTGATCCTAAATTAGGACCAAGGTGTATACACCCTGGGCCTTCTAATTTGACACCAAATTGACGCCCTCTAACGGTCACCTTTGATGAGCGAGAAATCTAGCCTCGTGTCAACTTGTTGCGAAAATTTAGCCGGATTTTTTATAATCAAGTATAAAAGGAGGCCAACCCCTCTCATTTTAAAACTTAACGAATTCAAAATCAAGATCTACACTCTAGAAAATTCAAGGGAGAAAGCAATCAGTCTTCTATCAAGCATTGGAGCAGAAGTGAAGTCAAGATTCAAGTATTGGAGATGACATTCATGTTCTATGTTTTATGAAGACAACCTACATGAAACCCTAATTCCTTGGTGGAGACAAACAAAACTTAATTAAGCTATATCATTAGTGTCATTCATTTTCAACCTTTCCCTCAAAAGGAAAGTATTTTACTGCAGTCTTTCATTTACATTGTCAATTCAATTTCATGGTTAATTCCAAAATCAGGGTTTGACCTAAGGAAAACCCCTATTCCCAACATATTTCCCCTTTTTACTATGTGCAAGAACAAGTACATAGTTGTAATCGAGAGGATCGATAGAATTCATAGAGATGAACAACTTCAACTTTCGACAGTGATAAATTTAGAGGACCATGGCGAATTGATACTACCTGGTCCCCAAAAATCAAGCCGAACTCCTGGGAATAGATTTGAAACATATTATTTTATTCAGATCTAGGTTGGTGGCTCCGTACGAAATCTATAGCTCATTGTTTCTATCAATTTGCTTCAATAGTTCATTATCTTGCCCTAATCTTCAACGATTCAATTCAAGGAGGATAAAGTGTTATCCCGAGAGGTTGGAATCCAATCAGAATCTTGGTCTATCAAGGATAGATCCATTAGATACCTCTCCTCCTTAATGTGATAGTTAATTAGGTTATTTATTGGTTTTATTATCTTAATTTAACCCTAACCCTAATTTCCACCACCACAACTAGTAAGCAATAAAATTTTAAATAAAATGTGTTGGGATTCACTCCATTGGAAATTAAATATTTAAATAAAATAAAATAAATATAATATTTAGTTTTATATTTGATGATCAATTAATAAATCAAGGAATGAATGCAATGATCTAAAGGACCAAGAGATATTAGAGATATTTGGAATTAATTTTAGATTTTAGGTTTTGTCAAATGACTAGGTTTCACTTATAATTATTTATGCAAGTGTAAATCTAATTTCTATGACTACGGATCTAAAGTTGTTGATGAATATAAATCAACCAACTACGAATTGTTGGAATTCACTTTGTCTCATTTATATCTCTTTCAATGAGGCTTAGCCTAATAGCTATACATTTTTGTTGTAAAGGTAGATCACTCATGATTTTTTTGTAGTTACTTACTACATTCTTTACATTGTATAAATTTTCTCTTAACCATAACAAAATCATCAAAGTATGTTGTCTTCCTTTCATATTTGGTATCAAATCTTCATCTAACTAGAAGAATCCATATAGAATAGATATATGGGATGTAGTTCATAAAAACAAAGCATCACTACTGAAGAAGTACATGCACTTTATAACTTCGAGAGAAATTATGATTGGATCAATAATACACTTAAGGGAATATACATGCCCCATGTCAAGTAGCCCACAATAAGTTAATGACAAAGAGAACACACAAAAATTAATCAATTTAGTCCTACTTCTTTGGCCACACTATAATACAAAGATAGATTTTTGTTGTACACATGTTACAAATTCTTGGGGACACCAATCACTATCATTCTTGATGATCACATTCCTTTATACATGCAACAAAAGGGTTGCCCAACAATAGACTTATTTTTAATTACAATGAAGAATTTGTTCGACATCTTTAAGCAAATAACAACAAATGAATTCGATATAATATCTCTCTTGTGTTTATTGTAAACATATATTGTAAAAACATTTCAAATAACAAAAATATTTTGCACAATTTATTATACCGAGAGGCATCTACAATGCCATCAAAATGTCCGTAAACAAAAATCCATTTTTGAAACAATTTGACATGCAAATGACAAGTAAATGCATGAAATATGTCATGTTTCAGCTTTTGTGGAGGTGTTATTTTATTACTCCAAATAAAATAGAACCCTCCCCACTTGTCTCCAACTAGATTCACAACTTTTTGCATGCAGGACTTTAATGGATTTGTATTCTTGGTGTTTAGTATTTTAGAAGAACATTTATTTTCAACTGATTCTCTTCTATTATAAGATCTCTCTCAACATATTTTACATATTTTTTTTTAATATAAGTATACTAGTTGGTTTACATTAAGTTGCATACATTCATATTCAATTTCTTTTACATGTAAAGATTATATCACTTATATTGTAAACAATTACCGTTAACAATGCCAATATTCATTTCTTGCAACTCTTCTACCATCTAATATACAACTCAATGTATATCTCACTATCGACATAACCATTGCACCTAAATTGGTGCAAGTGCTAGTATTTTAAAATTTAGCACTAGTATTTGTGCCTTTAGTTATTATTATTGGTTGTGACTAATCATAAAGAATAAAATGTATGATTTAGATCTAGAAAGCAATAAATCATATGATGCCACATTGGTCCACTAACAAATAAGACTTAATGCACAATGATTACAAATTAATGTACAACTACTCATCAACCCTTTCTTTTTTTAAAATTTTTGAACACCTAAACAAAAAGCACAATGATGTGAGATCTAGATTGAAATAGGTGTACGTGTACATGCACATGTAGTAAATGTAAAGTTTAGGTATATGTATTTAAATATGTACATATAAAAATAAGGTAGGAACTAAATATATGAAAATGTGTGTATATAGAGAAGTAAATACTAGCAATTGCATCTTGGTGTGCAATGGGTACGCCGAAAAAGGTGTGAAAGGCCAATTAAGCACGAAATTGATATTATTATGAAAAAAGGGTCCCAATGGATAATTGTTAGATTCAAATAAAATATGCATCCACTAAGATGGATCTAAACATGACTAAAATAAAAACCTCTAAACTAGGAAGATAATCTTGGACTCAATTACCAATAGGATCATACTATATTTAGGAGAGAGAGAGAGAGAGAGAGAGAGAGAGAGAGAGAGAGAGAGAGAGAGAGAGAGAGAGAGAGAGAGAGAGAGAGAGAGAGAGAGAGAGAGAGAGAGAGAGGGGTCATGGAGAGGAGTGGAAGAGGTAAAGTGAGAGGGGAGAGGGGTAGATAGAGATGGAAGAGATAAATATATAAAGATGGAGAGAGATGTAGATAGTGAGAGAGGGAGAGATAGAAAGATAAATATGGAACATGAAGTGATATATAGAAATAGGTATAGAGAGGGAGAGATATGGATATATAATGAGATAGAGATAGAGGGAGATATGGAAGAAGAAATATGGAGAGATTGAGAGGGAGAGATATATAGAGGAAGATAGAGAGATATGGTGGATAGAGTGATAAAGAGATAGAGATATATAAGGATGAATATAGAGAGAGGGAGAGAGGGGGGGAGAGAGAAAGAGATAGAGGGATAAAAAAGCAAAGAGAAGTATAGAATAATGAATAAAAATGGAGAGAGTGAAAGATAAATAGGGGAGATAGAAATAGCGAGAGATAAAGATATACAAGAAGATAAAGGAAGAGATAGATAGGGATATATGTAAAGAGAAAGGAAGATAGAGATATCTATATATGGTAAGAGGAAGAGAGAGGTATAGATAGAGAGATAGATATGTGGATAGTGAGGGATGGAGAGGTGAGGAGAGATATAAGGGTAAGATAGAGAGAGGGAGATATATAAACAAAGGGAAATATAGAGAGATAGAGAGGGACAAGGAAAGATATAAAGAGATAGGGAGATAGACCTCTAAAGATACGAATAGAGAGAGAGAGAGAGAGAGAGAGAGAGAGAGAGAGAGAGAGAGAGAGAGAGAGAGAGAGAGAGAGAGAGAGAGAGAGAGAGAGAGAGAGAGAGAGAGAGAGAGAGAGAGATGCAAAGAGAAATAGAGAGTGTTTATGAATATATGAGTGAGTGAGTGAGAGAGAAAAATATATATGTAGATAGAGAACAAAGAGAAATAGAGAGACGAGAGAGGTTACGTAGATATATAGAAAAACAAGTGATAGGCAAAGAGGAAAATATAGGAAGAGAAAGTATAGATAGAGAGAGATGTAACTTTGGAAGATAAAATGGATGAGAGAGAGAGACAAATATATAGAGGGGGAGAGGGAGAGGAAGAAGGAGAAATAGAGATAGAAAGCTAGAGATAGTGAGGGGGGAGAGGAAGAGATAGAAAGATAAAGATATAGAAAGTGATATATATAGAGAGAGGTAGAGAGATGGATATAAGAGAGTAGGAGAGATGAAGTCAATAAAAGAGTGAGAGATAGAGATAACGAGATACATATAGAGAGGGGCAGGGAGACATGGGAAAATAGAGATAGAGGGGGCAAAAGTGAGGTATAAAGGAGGTGATAGAGACAAGTTACAGAGAGGGGGGGGGGGGGAGGGAAAGAGGGGGAGATGTGGAGAGATAGATATAGAAATAGGGAGGGAGAAATAGCTTAAGTGTGTGTGTGTGTGTAAGAGAGAGAGAGAGGGGGAGGGGGGGGTAAGGAGATAAAGAAGAAGATGGAGATATAATGTAATCTATTATAAAATATTAATACTTATGTATTAGATATTGTATTATATTATTGTGATAATAATTAATGTGATATTATAATTATTACTAATATATTAGCCCCCATGGGTTAGAGTAGTTGGTCTGAGTCTTGGGTTTGCTCCCCGAGGTCTTGGGTTCGACTCTCTGACTCAGATTTACCTCGCCACAAACACTTGGGGGCTGTGCTGGTTACCCCGTGGTCACAGGGATTAGTCTCGCCTCAAGCTCGCCCCATAAAGGGAACCCGCTAGGCTTGGGTCGTGGGGACACCCTAACGATAATATATATATATATATATATATATATATATATATTATTACTAATGTATTATATTATATAAAATATTTAAATAATTCATACTCATATATTATATTTTAGTTATATTATATTTATTAATTGTGGTTTGTTATTGTTACATGAGCTCCACGTTCGCATTTGTTCATGGCCTTTGAGTACACAGAAATTGTCCTTGGGATGGAGGTTATGTGTATAACAAAATAGATTTCACTAAACGTGGATATTTTGGGAATAAAAACAACGCAAAAAATATCGTGTTGCCTCGCGTTAAGAAAGAGAGCGAAGAAAAATGAACAGGTCCGCCGGTGAATTTACGAACGGATGAGGTTGCAGTGAACGTCTTGCATCCGTTTTCATGCAGTCAAGACCGTTGATGTCCAAAAATAGGTTGGCCATCTCAAATTAGAGACGCCTTCGACGTAATTAAGAGAATGAACCTACCTTATTGTACATATATAGAGAATAAATCTAGTTTTACACAAAATTGCACCATTTATCAATATTACATATACAAAAATAGTTCCTCAAAATAAACACAACTAAATAAAATTTACATATGTACATGCAAATTTCACCATTACAATATCTATGAGAGAGAATCAAGTAGCTAAGTGTGCTCCAATAGTTGTGATAGCATTCGTTGATTTAATACTTAATATTTTTAATAATATGGTATTAGTAATCCCAACTTTAAAGTTGTTAATGTTGATTGTGACTAATAATTCAATGAAATGAATTATTTAGATCTAGAAAGCAAAAATTATATGATGTAACATTGGCCCACTGACAAAACATGACTTAATGCACAACATGTGTCACTTAATACACAACTATTGGTCTACCTTTTTTTAATCATTTTAGACACCTAAACAAAAAACACATTGACGTGACATCATATTTGATAATGTGAACGTGAAATCTTAGTCATAAGAAACGTCTTTGCCAATTAAACTACTAAAAAATTAGAATGATTCAAATCATCACTTATAATTTTAAATTTTGGGAAATATCAAATTAAAATGCTTAACTCCTAATCCTCTCCCCTATCTCCCAATTATATAATTTATTTAAGATTAATTATTTATTATTTTATTTATTTATAAAAAATAAGCACAAGAAACACGTGGCATTAAGAGTCCATTCCCAATGAAGCAGATCTACACGTAACGGAGTTAGGTATACGCTGCTGCACACGTCCAAATTATTAGTCATTTGAAATAAATAGTCTAGTAATACATTTTGATTGCAATGACTTAGATATTCTATTAAACCACGAGTGTTTTAAGCTGCTTGGAATGTGGTCCACCAGCTTTATTTTAACTTTTTGGGAAGTATCTCTTTGTCCTTAATATTTATTTTAACTATTTCCGTGCACAACTTTTTTCAAAATGTTACCTAATTGCCTTATGTTTAGGTAGTTTTTTTAATTAATTAAAAAAAGTTTGATTGGGTGGTCTTTGCCTTTGTCAATTAATATAATAAAATATAAAAAATGGGAGAAATTCAAAGATTAAAAAGAGGAATATTGGTATTGTTCATTATTCTATTTTAAAAATCTACTATATTATTATATTATAATTAATATTAAATTATTATTATAATTAATATTAATTATTATAATATTATAATATTAAATTATTATTAAGATATGATTATATTAATATGTTTTAATGTATTATTATTTTTTATATTATCAAATTAGTATTATTTTATTTTTATTTTACATTCTTTTTTATCAAATTAGTATTATTATATTTTTATTTTAGAAAAAAAAAGGACTTTATGTAGGGACACTTTCAATTCTCATAATTAATAATATTAGATTGAGATAATTATGAAGTTAACTGATTGAATGATGGAGATAGACAAATTGATTGATTAGTTAAATTCATAGTGAGTGGTAGTTGAGAGGTGCAAGTGAAGATATAATTTGTATTTGATAATTAAAAATTTGTTAATTGAGTGCATGTGAGGAAAGAATAAAATAAAATAAATTAAAAAATGATATACTTTTTTAAACTTTTCATGCATTTAAATGTGACAAACATATCAAATTAATTGTTTATAGTTTTTATTGATGAACGTTTTTGCATCCATATGTGAGTATAATATGCCTTCAATGTAATTAACTAGCATAACTATCTTTAGAAGAATATAGGTAAAGTATGCATGTTTATGTCGAATTTCGAATCTATTTGTAAACCCTAACTAAGCCAACCACTAAACCTAGATCTACAAACTAATTCAACAAAACTCAATAGAGAACTATCATGCAATGCAAATAAGCCATAAAACAAACAAAGATTATATCTTTACATCCATGATAAGCTTGCCTCCATTATTCTTCTATCCTCCATGATCTTGTAATTGATATTGTTGCTCTTAGATTTGTGTTGCACTTGCACAAGAGCTCAAAGAGGAATGGATGTGATCACGATGATGTCTGTTTGTAATGATGTATGCTAGAATGATTTTGACATAATGTAGTTATGCTCAAGCTATATGTTCTGGAAAATGAGGTGAGAAAGCCTCTTTTATAGAGATAATTCTAATAATTAAGGGTTTAGATTAAGAGGTGAGATCATGAATGACTAAGATCTCATAGATAAAGAGAATGAATAGGATTTGAGGGTAGGTAAAGATGAAGTGAAGAGATTAAGAGGTGGGTTGATTTTGGAGAAAACACAATGTGAATGAAGAGACGATTGATACTTGTCACATGCCCACAATTTTAAATTGTGATCCATGTGAACAAGTTGGAGGGCTAGAATTTAAATAGAAAAAAAGTAAGTGAATTAATTAATTAAATAAAATTATTTATTTAATTAATAGAGGAAAGGGCTTGATAAATTAAATAAAAATATTTATTTAATTTAAGAAAGGAGGTGAGATTAAATAAATATTAAATATTTATTTAATTTAGAAAGAGGAGGCTTAGTGAATTAATTAAATGAAGTAAAATAATAATTAAATAAAAAATAAATATTTATTTCACTAAAGGACAATTTTAGGTGCTGAAGATATCATATTTGTTCATTATTCCATTTAAAATAATATTATATTATTATGCCAAAGGCATTCCCTATTTGAAGTAAACCACTCACTTTGTGAAATGGTCGATTCAAAATTGATTAGAAGAATGCAATACTATAGAATTTTAATATCAATTGTATACTTAAATTTATATTAATTTTAAAAAAGAAATATTTTATGATAAACAATAAAAAAATATATACATTTTAATATTATTAATTAGGGGGTTGTCCCCGTATCGCAGTGGTTGTAGGCTGTGCACCTCCGGGTGAAGGTCTCGGGGTTGAAACCCCCGAGCCTCACGCCGTGCCGTCCATGCTGGGCGGTACGGTGAGGTGGAGATTTATCCCGCCCCCCACTGACTGTGACTGTTCATAGTTCCCCCATCCCAGAAAAAAACATCTTCTCTACCCTACTAGTGCCGACAGACCAATCAGTAGGCTCACGTACCACGAGGAAGGCCTAGCACAAATGTAGGGTAAAGTTTGATGTCGGCTCTCACTGTCAACGACTTGATCGATGGTTTGTCTCTGTTCGTCGGCCAATGTAAATGACGAGTGGTGCTCTCAAGCCGTACAAGTGCTTCATCGAGAATGCCTTGGCTCACAACATGGAGATGAGGTCCTCCCATGTGATCTCACTGGTTCATTACTCTAGTCAAAAGCGCTTGCCCTTAAAAAAAATAAAAATTATTAATTAGAAAAAAAATTTCATAAAGAAAAAAATCTAATAAGATTTTTTCTAATATTATTTATTTTATTGAAATATTCTCTTGTTTTCTAAGTTTCAAAAATAAAAATAAAAAAATATTAAAATAAATATATTTTTGTTTCTACAAAGGAAAACAAATATTAAAAAAAGTAATTAGCTTTATTCTAATTCATCTTCTCTTGATTAGTTTTCATTAAGTGTAAAATTTATTTTAGTTATTTATGTCTTTTTATTAAATTACAAATAATAATTAAAAATTATTAAAATTAAAATTAATTTATAATTATCTATCTTATCAAAATGTTAGTTATTGTAGAATAATCATATTTTGAATTAAAATATTTCTTTTATTCCTATTTTATTTGATGAAGATATTTTTAATGTTATCTTCTTTTATTAGATATTCATTTTTTTTTCTTTAATTTTCTACTTCTTCTTTAATATATTTCTAAGTTTCCACAAAGAAAAAAATAATTGAAAAAAGTAAGTAGTTTTTTTTATCAGTAAAAAAGTAAGTAGTTTTATTCTAATTCATCTCCTCCTTTTTCTTTTAATGATTAGTTTTCATTATGTGTAAAATTTATTTTAGTTATTTATGTCTTTTTTATGAAATTACGAATAATAATTAAATTTTTTTTTATTAAAATTAATTTAATTTATAATTATTTGTCTTATCAAAATGTTTTTTTTTGATCGGTAATTGTGATTGATTTCATTAAAGAATCGATTTTTAAACTGGCCTGAACCAGGTGGGGCTACAGTCAGGGAGCCACCTCCCCACAATAGTTGATCCCATATGAGACCATAAATTACAGATCTGATTCACATCCCCTAACTCTTGAGCCCGAAGGAGCATGTTGATGCTCTCCTTCCTCACTCTCTTATCTCTCTTCCTTTTAACCTCAATCCATCCATCTTGTCTTTCATTATCCAATAATATCACCTTAGAAACTTCCAACCCATTCTTCTCTCCTTCCTCTAATTTTTGCAATTTTTTTTTTTTTCAATAAATCCCCCTGAGACACACCCTATCTCTGTCTCTGTGCTGGTATTTGCCCTTAGTTCTTGAATAGATTTCTTACTTGCTTGTTCCTCCCAACAAGCGTTGTCACCATCCTCTTTCACTCCAACCTCACAGCTAGCTACCAATCCCTTTGTAACCTCCCTACTCATAGCTAGACTTTCACTTTCCTTAGTCTCCAACACCTTTTCATTGTCACCCTTCAAATCCTTAATGGTGTTGTGCTCTGCACTCTTCTCCATTGTATAATATTGAGAAGTGGCCTCTTTCCACCAAGTTGGATTTTTCTCTATCTTACGCTTGTCGTAAAAAGTAGCATTATGTCCAATATTAAAGCATCTCCTGCACCGAAAGGGAACCCCTTCAAAGTCTACAAGCTAAACCCAACTTTCTTTCAAAGTTTGGATTGAAACCTCTGAAGGAAGTGCCTTAGACACATCCATCTCCACCAAAATCTGGGCAAAGACAATGTGCAATAGATTAAGAGAACCTTCATTAGCCATCAAGAAGCTACCAAGAGAGTTACCAATTGCCTCAAAACTTGAGTCAAACCAAAAATGCATGGGAAGATTGGGAAGCCTAACCCACATGGGCACTTGATCAAAAGATTCAGATAATGGATTGAAAGACGAATGCTAAGGTTTCAACATCAATGGATGATCGCCCTCCCATCACCATTGATTGTGACACAAAATGATCTTGTTTCTATCCAACTCAATCTAAAAAAAAAAAAAAAAACCTCGAGCATAGGGGTAAATCTGGACACACCCATCTAAAATGGGCTCTCATTGGATAGAGATCCACTTATGAAGATCACAGAGGCTCGACCATAGACCTCTAAAATGCCCAATAAGCCTAACCCAAAAAAAATCATCTTATTGTGAACCACCTCCTGCTCCACCTCCTTTGTCAAATTAACTATGACAGGTACAACATTATCTGGCCCATAGCTCAAAGAAAGGGGCTTTGCCGACTTCTCAAGCTGAGGAGACTACACCATCGAAAGGTGCATAGAAGGAACAATACCCCCACTTATCCGAATTATAGATTTGGATGGCAACACCTAAGTGAGAACCTGCGATATTGTGGATTTGTTTACATGAACAAGGTAAACACATAATTGAAGCAAGCCAAAAAGTGATCTATGATGAATACTAAGAGGGGGGGTGAATTAGCATGCCAAAAACTATTGCACTAAAACACTTACATAGTCTAAAGATAAACCGGTAAAGCAGTCTGACAGTCAAACCGGTTACCACACATGCAAACCAAAATGTGAATAAAGCATTCACCCACAAAAGCAATACAACCATAACACAAGATATTTGATGTGGAAACCCAATTGGGAAAAACCACGGTGAGATGGAACTCACAAGTCACTATCTGCAGAATAGAAACCGGACCGGTTAAGGTCTTACAATGTTCTTCACCAGAACAGATCCTGTTAGGAATCTCAATCTCTGTTAGGAGATAAGTCTGATTAAAGACTACCTTGTTAGAGGATTTTAGATTCACATGTGTGAACCACCTTGTAAGAGGATTTTACAAAGGCTTTGAGGCCTACCCGGTTAAGGGCTATAGACTTGTCAAAGATGTGAGTAATCAACAAGTGTTTGATCTATCTAATAGCACAAACTGCTTGGTTAGATCCAGTATGCTCACAGCTAATGCATTCCAGCATTACTTCAGTCTTCTCTCTCTCACAGTTACAACTTGATCTTCTCAAATAAGATCGTTCTCACAACAACTCAACTTCCACCTCAAACCCTAGCTCAACATTAACCCTTTCAGCAACAACTTAAAACCCTAGACATGATGTCCTTTTAAAGGAATCTGATTTCATGTCGGTCCAATAGGATTACATTACAATTTCCTAGGTTCAATGAATCTAGACATACTTAGTAACATGACACAAGAATCACCGTCAATGTGTCGGCACCGTCAAACAATCGGTGGATTGGTAACTCATCACAAAATGCCGGTTGGTAACTCATCATAGAGTATTACTGGTTCATACAAAATACCAGTTGCCGGTTTGTCACAATGAAGACTGGTAAGAATGTGTTGTGCCACTTTTCTCCCTTGTACTGCTTGTGATCTGTGAACCGCTTGGGGTCGACATGCCGCTTCAGACCGGGAAACACATTTTGCAAAATCACTGGTCTAAAGACTAGTATACAACATACCGGTTGCAACAAATACCTATTGAGCACAAGCTCATACATATAAAGGGGATCTCAATACAAGTGTGTGTCCATCAATGACAATCACAACATAATCATAAAAAATGCCAACAATCTCCCCCTTTGGCATTGATGGCAACACTTAGGAAAATAAAATTTTGACATCTAAGTGTTTTACAACAAAAACTGGCCATTAACAAAATTGCTCCCCCTAAGCATTTACACTATCCCTTAATCAACAGAGTGTATAGTAATTTTGCATTTAGAGCATAATCATCAGAGCATATAACATATAGCACAACATATATCAAGATTTCAAAACAGATACTTCTCCCTCTGATATACTTCTCCACTGATATATCAAAATTTCAAAATTTTAAAACCAAAAACCAGATATACTTCTCCCCCTTTGCCAACAATGACAAAGTACTGCTGAAAAACTTGTTTCCATATATATATATAAGAGTTTATGACAATAATGAATGATACTTGTCAAAAACCGCTTTATAGTCCTGCAAAAATTGTTTCATGGAAAGGGACCAAGACTCAAGTAGGGAGGTTGCCACTTCCTTCTCTGTCTGCATCTGTGATACATGTTCCTCCATGGCATCTATTGTGCTCAGTTCTTGTGTGACTGTCAGGGCATCCAGGTTCAGATAACACTTCTAAAGAATTTGCAGTCGTGGAAGTAATACCAGTTGAAGCTCCTGCAAATCCCTAGACCTTGTGCTGATCTCTTGCTCCATCTTGGCTAACTGGATCTGGAACCGGTGAACAGTTTGCCCATATGCTGCAAAGGAGTCGTAAGGAGTCTTGAATGTGCCCAAGTAGGACTGTAAGTCTGTTTGAAGCTGTTTCTTCTTGGCTAGCACATCATCACAGAACATATGAGGTTGACAGATTTTGCTGAGTAGAAAGTTTCCCTCATCCAAGGCATTCCTTATGTCCTTTTGATCCTTTAGCAGTTCAGTCCCAAGCTCATTCAGCTTCTTCACTAGAGCAACATTAAGAGCCTTTTGGTGCTCTTTCTTTACATTGGCCTCTGCTGCTTCTTCTAGACTCTGTACTTGATCATCCACTACAATACATAGAAGTTTGAGTTGTGCTAGTGATGAATCAGTGTCAGGAAGATTAGTACCGGGGATTAAACCGGTAAGTGTGTCTACAACCGCCTGAATAATATCTTGTTCTCTTTTCCTTTGAATGCCTTCAAGGCGCTCTTGTGCAACCTTGATGCTCTGCATAAGCTCAGTCTCACTTGCAGATTGGAGATCAATGGGGCTCAAGATAGCAACCGGTTTGGCTTGGCTACTAGTTTCCTTAGGAGTTTCCATCTGTGTGGTCTTCATTGCTTTAATGGTCTTGTCTACTTCTTTCTTCTTTTTCTTCTCCTTCTCTTCCTTTTCTTTCTCCTCTCTCTGTTTCTTCTCTTCCTCTTCCATCTTCTTCTTGTCTTCTTCTTCTTTTTGCTTCTGCTCTGCTTCCTTCTTCTTATGTTCTTCCTCTTCCTTCTTCTTCTTCTCTTCCGCTTCCTTCTTCTTTTGTTCTTCCTCTTCCTTCTTCTTCTTCTCCTCTGCTTCCTTTTTCTTCTTCTCTTCCTCTTCCTTCTCTTTCTTCTCCTCTTCTTCCTTCTTTCTCTTTTATTCCTTATCTTCTTCTTCTTTCTTTTTCTTGTCATCCTCTTGCTTTTTCTTTTCTTCATCTTTCCGTTTCTCCTCTTCCTCTTTTCTCTTCTCTTCCTCTTTCCTCTATTTCTCATCTTCATCCTTCTTCCTTTTCTCTTCCTGTTCTTTTGCCGCTTGTTGTGTGTCCACAGCTTGTTCACCACCCTAATCGGCCTATTGCCCCTGTTCAGTTCCCTCAGAAGGTATGTCCTAAGTGACATCTTCTACATCCAGGGCATCGACATCTATGGTGTCGATTGGTTCTTCCACCAGGTTTCCTTCCTCATCAAAAACCTCATCCGGTTTGGAAATAACCGGTTCCTTTTCCGCTTGGAGGTTGGCCATTCGTGCTTTGTGAGAGCTGATAGCATGGGCCATGTGCTAATGTGTATCTTTTTCTACATCATCAACTCTCCCCTCCAACAACCAGAGTCTTCTTCTCCTTGTGAAGAAGAGACCTTTGTTTTGATCCAGGGCATCAAACAATTCTAAATTTGAGAGTTCAAGGAAGTACTGTGCAAAAACTTTCTCCCTAATCTCTTGTTTCTTTTCAATGGCAACGCCATTTATTATCCAATGCTTTAAATAATGAATCCGGTGTCTGAGATTTAATCTCTGATGGTGATCGATCATTTTTACATAAATAAAGAATGATTTCCTGCAGTACTTCATCTTTTTCCTCACTATTGAATTCATCATAATAATCTATTAAATCATGAAGTAACTTTCTCCTAATATTCTTTACTGTTCTTTGACAATGTGTCAAAGGTTTGTAAGAGGAGATATCTATATTTACCGGTGCGGATGCTGCCGGTTCATTCTTTTTCATCTTCTTGGTCTGTCTAGCCTTCTTTGGCTGTTCATCAGACTTGGTTTCTTCGGAGTCGGGTTCATTTGCCTTAGTCTTCCTCTTTCTTTCGAAGACTTTTGCCAGTGTTACCTCCGGTTTCTTCTTTGCCGGTGACCGCTTGGTCACTCTTGGAGTCGTAGTGGTAGCCGGTGCCGATGCTGCAGGCACTGCCTTAGCTTTCTTAGCTGCCGGTTCTTTTCCCTTCTTCATCGATGGTTCTTCAACCGATGCGATCCTCTCCAAGTAGGTTCCGGTCCTCTTAGCCTTTGGATCAAGAGGCAAGGTAATAAGGGTTGAAGCATACCCTTCCAGCATGTCAAACATGACCTCATAGCCCATAGGTGCCACTTCCTCCATTCTAGGCTCAACAGCCTCCATTAGACATTTGTCCACTTGAATAGTGAAACAGATGTCATCTTCATATTTCTTCACTATGTCACCTGAGATTCTTACCCTCTGACTCATCAAAGTATTTGTTCAGTACCTCAGGGTAGCCGGTTCCAATGGCTTGCATGCTTTCCTTTATCTGCTTGGTTATCGATTGGTTAGGTGACCACTGGACATCTCCTACACCCGGAAAGTAGCCTTGGAAATAAAAGAACAACCCTACCAGTAGTTGTCCAAACTTAAACCTCAGTGAGTTGTCCTGCTTGATTGCCTTGAGATTTAGCAAGAGTTGCCTTTGCATGCCAGTGCATAAGTCAAAAGATGCATCCTCATTTATCATTTGGTAAGCGGCATTTACCACTGCAGCAGATACATAATTAATCCTGCTGGCTGAGAATGTTCTGTATCCAATCACCATGCATGCGTATTTCACCAGATCATCCTTGATAGGGTTGACTGTCATGCCCCATGAATCACTTGTTGAACCGGTGAGCTTGGTCATTTCCATTTTGCTCACTTTTCTCAGGGCTGACACTTCCCCTGTGTTGCAGAAGTCGGTGACTGCATGAATTGCCTGAGGTGTGATATCATGCGTCCTCTCCAGGTACATCTTGTCACCATGGACTCTGCTCAAGATGATCCTGATGTGATCCTCTGTGAAGTCTTCCAGGAAATATACAGAGTTGTGGAATTTCTTCTTCTCTATGACACTAAATTCCGGTTTGATCCTTTTTTCTTTTCCGCAAAATAGACCTAACTAAGTATGAATGGCTAAAGACCCTAGGTCTTCTATTTTGCAATCAATATAATCTGAAATTCCTTCTTCGACTATGACTTCAGCTGGAACTTGTGATAAAGCATTATACTTGGACTTCCTCTGAATGAAACTTTCTGACTCAATGGATGTACTTGAACTGGTATGAGATGCCGAAGCCATTGAAGAGTATTTCAAGAACACGAAAAATACCTTTCAAACGCGAATTTAGGGCTTCCTAATTCTGCTTCACTTCGCTCTCCGTCGGATGCCAAATCACCGCTTTGAGTTCTCCACTACCGCTTGCAAACTAGATTTGAATCTCTTTCAAGGTTATCCAATTTCTTGAAATCTAAGCTCAAATCGCATTTTCTTCGCTCTGCACTTGAAAAATTTTCTTCGCTTGAAAACAGATAGTGAGGAATGATTTGAAAATTGCATTTATACATGTCTCTCACCTACCATCATTAATGCTCCTCTATTAGGGTGTAAACCCTAATTTGCCTTTTTACCATTTCCAGTCTTCTGCCAAGCGACAGGTATAACATACCGGTTA
Organism: Cryptomeria japonica; assembly: GCF_030272615.1. Taxonomy (NCBI): domain Eukaryota; kingdom Viridiplantae; phylum Streptophyta; class Pinopsida; order Cupressales; family Cupressaceae; genus Cryptomeria; species Cryptomeria japonica. The sequence goes on from NC_081411.1 coordinate 848,489,777, forward strand.
AGGTCTTTTACCGGTGTCAACCGGGGGTTCGAAAGCATTTCGTCATTTGCTCCCCCTAAGCCTTTAAGGCTTAGTTTGTCAGTTTCGATATTTCCATACTAAGTGCAGAAACCGGTTCCTCTTTCGACAATATTGGTTTCTTCTTCCATATTTTCTTCATGTCTCTTTGAACTTTTTCAACATCTATTTCTCCTTTCTGAGTGACTGGTATATCATCAAATATACTTTTTCTGCTTCTATAGAATCTTGCAATGTGACCCGGTTTGTTGCAGTGATAGCAAACAAGTCCAGGTGCTCTCCAAGGTCCATTGTACATGTCTCCATTCTTCCTTCTGCATGTTGCAGCAGTGTGACCATGACCATGACAGATCATACAACTTTCTCTCCATCCGGTTGTCGCTTGATGACCACCGCTTCTTGACTGATGATTGAAGACATTAAACCGGTTGTGGTTCCGGTTCATAAAAGGTTCAGGACCAGTTCCTTGGGTCCTTTGAGGATATCTTCCAGTGTTATCCATTACAGACCTGCATTCAAATGCTCTATGCCCAAACTTGTTGCATGCATAACAATGACCATTGAACTTATTGGATCTAAGTACATTGTTGATAAAATAAGGAAAATTATTGTAGGCTTTGCTCCTACATACATTGGCAGTGTGTCCTTCTTTAAGACAGTTAAAGAAAATAGGTTTGAATTTTTGCTTACCTTTTTCTTTAAGTGTCGGTTGCTTCTTTGATGCTTCAGCATTTGTTCCTGAGGATTCTCCTTCCTCATGTCAAGAAAAACCAAGACCTTTGGTATTCTTTGCTGGTCTAGATGACTCAAGCTTTTTCTCTAGCTTGATTATACTTTTGCCAAACTTAGCAAGTATTTCCTTTGACTCAAAGAGTTCTTTGGAAATAGCAGTGTTTGTCTCCAAAAGACTTGCATTTTCAGAGATGGCAATGTTCAGTTCTCCTTGCATGTCTTCTTTTTCCATTCTGCTCTCATGAAGGCGAGCAGTTAGTGCACTAATCTCATGTTTCAACTTGGAGATCTCATGATCTTTGTCCTTTACTAGATCTTCCGCTTTTCTCCGGTTCTCAAGCTCTTGACTAAATCGAATAGTCAGTCCTTCCAACTCCTTTCTCAGATTGGAGTTTGAATCATTTAGCTTATTCACTTCAGCAATCATGGCTTCCATGTTAGCTTCATCTTCAGAACTACTTTCAGATAGTTCCATCAACCTCTTTGCATGTTCTCTTCTTTTTTCTTGAGATGCCTTGTATTTGACCATAAGATCATCATAGGCTTGCTCAGACTTAGTGAGCCGTTGAGTAAGTTCCCTCAAGGTGTATTCCTCCATATCTCTTTCCAAGTGGTTAAACTTATAGAAAGGTAGGCTCTGATACCAATTGATGAATACTAAGAGGGGGGGGGGGTGAATTAGTATGCCAAAAACTACTGCACTAAAACACTTACACAGTCTAAAGATAAACCGATAAAGCAGTCTGACAGTCAAACTAGTTACCACACATGCAAACCAAAATGCGAATAAAGCATTCACCCACAAAAGCAATACAACCATAACACATGATATTTGACGTGGAAACCTAACTGGGAAAAACCACGGTGAGATGGAACTCACAAGTCACTATTTGCAGAATAGAAACCAGACCGGTTAAGGTCTTACAATGTTCTTCACTAGAATAGATCCTGTTAGGAATCTCAATCTCTGTTAGGAGATAAGTTCAATTAAAGACTACCTTGTTAGAGGATTTTAGATTCACATGTGTGAACCACCTTGTAAGAGGATTTTACAAAGGCTTTGAGGCCTACCCGGTTAAGGGCTATAGACTTGTCAAAGATGTGAGTAATCAACAAGTGTTTGATCTATCTAATAGCACAAACTGCTTGGTTAGATCCAGTATGCTCACAGCTAATGCATTCCAGCATTACTTCAGTCTTTTCTCTCTCACAGTTACAACTTGATCTTCTCAAATAAGATCGTTCTCACAACAACTCAACTTCCACCTCAAACCCTAGCTCAACATTCACCCTTTCAACAACAACTTAAAACCCTAGACATGATGTCCTTTTAAAGGAATCTGATTTCATGTCGGTCCAATAGGATTACATTACAATTTCCTAGGTTCAATGAATCTAGACATACTTAGTAACATGACACAAGAATCACCGTCAATGTGTCGGCACCGTCAAACAATCGGTGGATTGGTAACTCATCACAAAATGCCGGTTGGTAACTCATCACAGAGTATTACCGGTTCATACAAAATACTGGTTGCCGGTTTGTCACAATGAAGACTGGTAAGAATGTGTTGTGCCGCTTTGCTCCCTCATACCGCTTGTGATCTGTGAACCGCTTGGGGTCGACATGCCGCATCAGACCAGGAAACACATTCTGCAAAATCACTAGTCTAAAGACTAGTATACAACATACCGGTTGCAACAAATACCGGTTGAGCACAAGCTCATACATATAAAGGGGATCTCAATACAAGTGTGTGTCCATCAATGACAATCACAACATAATCATAAAAAATGCCAACAATCTATTCAATTCAAAAATTCAACATATATTAGTTCATGAGATTCCAAGGGTCACCAAAACCCCTTGACAATCGAAACCCAACAGTCACAATTGTTTATTTACATAATAAAATCTAAAACTATGAAAAATTCAAAAAACTATATAAAATTTTGTCCTAACTTTAACTAGGCATAACTTTCTACTCCGAACTCGAAATTAAGAGCCGTTTAACTCGTTGGAAAGTTCTCCAAGAGCTTAAGGTGAATTTCGGAAAGAACTTGCCTACGACAAAATTCTAAGGGACAAGCCAAAGCTTCAAGGGATAAAAGTGCCCCGAAGGCCTTCGAAAACATCAAATACTAACTGTAGTCACATAAATCTGTCCATTTTAATTAAATGAACATTTACTATTTATTTGATTAATAAACCATCCACAACCAGTTAATTAAATTAACATTTAATTAATTCATCTTCAAACATTCTCCTATTAATTAAATAAATTATTCAATTTATTTTAATTAATTCATTAAACCAAATTCACAATCAATTAAATGAATAAATTCTATTTATTTAATTTAATCCCCTTTCCTCTTTTAAATAAATAAATAAAATATTTATTTAAGTCATTAAAACCCTCCCACTTGCATTCTCCTACAAATGCAAGTTGCAACCACAAGTTGAAATAAATTAATTTCATTTTAATTTAAATCCTATTTTCCTTCACCCGCCAAATCCACTTGCAATCCTAAATCCCCTTCTAGACCCTTCTAACCACTTTCTAACCATTCCTAATTAGCCTAATCCATCCCCTAATTATTGTCACATTCCTAAGCAACTTGAAGTCACTTCTCAAAGACTCCAAAGTCTTTGAAAAGCATTTAATGCTTTATGTGTTCAACAAGCTAACCTCTAAAGTCTTCCAAACCATTAATGGCTCTTACATGACCATTAATGGCTCTTACAAAACCATTTATGGTTAATTGTACTTGCTCCCATTGTTAGAGACTTTACCTCTAAACTCAACCCTCATTTAACCCATGTGTCTCCTCAAGCATTTATTGCTTTGACCATGGTTATCCTCACTAACTCTTGCACAAGAGTTTATCCATTGGATAAAGACATTATTTATTGGATAATGACTTTTATTCTTTCAACTCAACATTAACCTTACCTCCCAAGGTTAACCCTCAAGTCATATCAAGCATTTAATGCTTATTCCCTCTCCTCTCAACCCATCTCTTGTTGACATTTGTCATCCTGGGATTGGGTTGAAAGTCCTCACATGGATCTTAAGCCCTTCAATCCTAGCCCTTGTTAAGATTACTCAATCTCAACTATCCATTGCTCCATTTTACCTATAAATAGAGCTCATTTATTCACAATCCAGATACTGAAATCTTGTATGCATTTGACCTATAGTCAATTTTAGAGAGCATTTTAGCATAATCGCTTATATTGTCATTTGGGACTAAAACTAATCTTAGTTCATTTCATAATATCTCATATTTAGCTTGTTTTACACTTGCATAGCATAGTTTAAAGCATTTTTCAATCTTAAATCTCCATAAGACATCCATAGTGCAAAAAGCTGTTGAGAGCTACACTCATTTGGAAACTTGGAGAGGAGAGGAACAAGGGAGGAGGAACTACAAGCATGGTGGAAGGCATTTGGAGATGCCTTGTTGCATTTGTTGTCTTAGTTAAATACTCTATATTTCTTATAGTGTCTCTCTTGGTATGCCTTCCTAGTCTTTAATTTATGATTTCTAACACTAACATCTAACAATTGGTTTCTTGTTTGTTGTTTTGTGTTTGTTTATCCTAACTACCATTCCTTATTGCAGAGCATCATTTGGTGAGCCCGACGTGAATCCAAGGCAACCAATTTTTAAACTACTAACAATTTTCATGATTTGAATTGACACACAGGTTGCGCTTTAGTGCTTTCATTCACGCTTTAGCGCCTTCGAAACTGGGTACTTTAGTGCTATTGTTCATAAAAATAGCACTATTGTCTCTCATTTGGTGCTATTGACCTTCTTTTAGTGCTATTGACCCTTAAATAATGCTACCGTAGCTTCTTTTAGTGCTTTTAGCTCTCTATTTTACAGAATTAATTCTATCTGATAGAGTTCTTTTAGCGCTTTTGTCTCTTCTTGTAGCGCTTTTGCGTTTCTTTTGGCGCTTTTGTGGGTTATTTAGTGCTTCTATTTTCACATAGAGTAGCACTATTGTAATAGATAGTCGTACACAAATACCTTGTAACCGAAAAACCAAAAAAATTAGGCTTGTAGAAGCCCACCACATAGGCAGATTTTACTAACTGTTTTTCTCTTTTGTGTAGGTTTAAATTAGATTAAAAAGTAGATTTATTTGTTTTACTAACTTGTTTTCAAAGTTGGTTTTAAAAATGAATTCACTTTTTATTTTGGTTTAAAATTAACTTCACATTTCAAATTTAGGCTTTTAAAAATAATCACACATTTGTTTGGGCTCTTAAAAAGAATTTCATTGGTCAAAGGTAAAAAGAACCACAAACTCAAAACCCAACAAACTTTATTTCTTGCAAGTTAGGAAACAAACTTTGTTTTGGTGCTTAAAATCAACAAAACAAACTTTTTTTCTTATAAGTTAGGATTCATTTTATTTTGGTGTTTAAAATCAACAACACAACTTTCATTTCTTGCATCAACTTAAGGGAATTCACAATCAACATTTCATTTTGGGCAAACTAAAAAGAACAAGCCAATTTTTTTCTTCAAGTTCCAAAAATGATTTTATTTCAAGCAAAAACGCTTTTTTCAATTTAGTTGACCAGGATTTCAAGTTCCTAGTTTACAAAACACTTTGGCTTTGAAGTTAAAAAGAACACCATGATTGTTGGAGCAACATCTCCAAATAGTTATATCACATTGCAATGAAAATCAGTTGAAAAGAACAAGTGCTTTTTGTGATTGGCACACTTGTGCAAAGTTGGTTGAGTGGTCCTACTTCTAACACACACTATCCTCTCCCTTGACTTTCGTGGTCCTAGGTGCAAGAGAAAAGTGTTAGTAACACTCAAATTTTATATTTTTAAGAGAGGCTTGCCAAGAGACACATCACTCTTGGGAACGACGTCGCGCAGTAAATCCTTCAAGCCGCTATAGAAATCAGGTGTGAGCGAAAGCTGTAGCCTTTGGTATAGTTGTTCCTATAGTGTAACTTGTCGAAAGTACAAATGGGCCCCATCACAAGTTACAAGGCTCTTAAGTGAGTCACTGTAGAATGAACTTATGTCAAAAAACATCAAAAATTACTAAACACCTTTTTATGTAGAAACCCACCCGTTCTATTGATTGAGGATATTTGTGATAAATTCAGTGCAAGAGCATAGATGGTTTTGCTCCCAAGATACTCACCATACATATTTCCTTGAGTAGTGTAGCGTCCTAAAATGGCGACACTTGCAATTTCGACTGCATTTGGGTCTTCACAATGGCGGCGCAACGTTGAACTTGAATGGAGACCTCGAAACCTGCTTGTGACATCAAAAACTGCATTTTTCTGCACCTTGGCATGATCCCTCCTTGCACCCTGCTATCCCGGGAGGTGGGACCATGGCGCTTAGCGCCCTGGTCCTTCAGGACCTATTTTGGGCCCGGTCTCTTTTGGGCATCGGGTCTTTATGTTTGCAATTCGGGAAATAATGTTTCCTGGTCGGCCTAAGGTCGAAAAAATCAGTCTATCAGCCCTAATTGACAAGTATATAAACTACATTTCCTCTTCTAGAAAAGGAGAGGAAAATATATGTGCGCAAGACACGGAAGCAATATTCAAACATTCAAACATTCAAGCATTCAAGCATTCCTTCAAGCAATTGAGCATTCTAAGTCTCCATTCAAGGCTAGGTGTTGCATTCAAGACAAGGATTCAACCATTGAAGAGGAGATCACATACAACATACAACATACTACATACATTACACCTTCACATGTAAGAATACAAACATTCTTACAACAAGGTATCAGTACTTGTTTACATTACAAACATTTACATTTACAACATTCTCATTTCTTGGTTAATTCCAAAACCGGGGTTTGACCTAAAGGCAAACCCCTAATCCCTAACCCCCCAATCGTCCTCTCTTTTCTATGTGTAGGTTGTAGGTACGCGACTGTAATTGAAGATCTGAAATCCTTGTGCAGAGACGAACAGGTCCCCCTTCGTTTCGCGGATTTTTCAGAGGACCGTGTGCACGCCGGGTGCCATCGTCCCATCAACTTTCACTCAAACTTGTAGAACAACACTGTCTCGACATTTTACTGCTAATTCCAGGTCCGCAACTTCATCCCATATCCCTATCTCTATTTACAAGTGAATCTTTCTTGCTTCTACATACATTCCTAGTTCAATCATTCTATCTATATTCTTTACAAAAGAGGGTATCCTTGATGTCTTAACCCTTGAAACTCATTTAGAATCCAATCCTGCATTGTGTGGGATTGGATCTTGTGGGTTTCAACCCCTCTTTTGAATGTAAAGTCTCTCCTAAGTCAAAACCATCAACCCTAGTGACCTCCCTTCTCTCTCCTTGGAGTTGGGGAGGGGAGAACAACTAGGGTTCGTTTTTTCTGCTTTACAAGTAGAAACATAACTTTTTGAAAGGCTACTTGTAGCTTTATAAAAGTGGTGACTCCTCCATCATAGGGATCATCTATTTGTTATGCTCACACAAGACTTAGTATATCACATCCTTACCTACCACGACGGGATTCATAAGGTATGTAGTACCAAAGTTGAAGAAATATCAAGATGTGGGCTGAAATTATCACAACTGGCCATTTGACCTTAGGGATAAAGTGTGTTTGAAATGTCTTCATTTTGTGTCAAGACCAGTGATAAATTGAGCCGACTTCAGGCTTTTTGGAAAAACATACTCAAAAACAATGTGTGGGTCAACAAGTTCAAAGATTTGGTTGATTTAGACCCACACTTATTTGTGCCTTTTGAGGCAACATTATTGTGTTTGTGTGCTTGCTCTGTTTTCTTGTCAAAGAAAATCAAAACTAATTCAAAAACAAGAATTCATCCAACACAAAATTTTCAACACCAACTTTTGGCAAACAATCAAAAAACAAAGTGAACAACAAGGTATCAAAACTATATGACCATCCTCCACATTTTGAGAAAGAGGAATCTTCATCAACATATCAATTTGAAGCAAAGACAATTAAGCTCAAAGGATTTCATCAAAAAAAGGAGATTTTTCAATCTCAGTAGACAAATCTTTGTCTCACATAGAACCTTCTTACATCACATGTGTCTATACCTTCAAGGAAAATCTAACAAGTTTGATCAAGAGTCTTTAAACCGCAGAGCTTTTACTCAATATAGAGCTTTGAGCTATCATAAAAACAAGGGAGGCAAAATCAATCCTGCCTTCTTTCCAGACTTATGCATCACATATAACATAGCTCGGGAAGAACCACCAACCCCCGAAAGAGAAGAGGAAGAATTTGTCCCATTTGTAACACAGTTTTTATTGAAGTTTAAACATTCCATCCATTCTCACATTCATACATCATCAATCCATTTCAAACTCTCAAAACATAAAAGGTCTTGTCCTAAAGTTCTTTTCTGATATTGCTTGAATCAAACACAAAACACATCACTTTTTAGAGTGTCTCTACATCTAGGATAAACTCATCCTAAGAGGCATTTCTATGCAGGTTAAAACTAGTATATGAGTGCATCCTCTCATTAACTAGGTAGCTTGGTTTGTAACACATCTCAGACCTCGCTATACCTTATCATATCAAATATTGTCAACAAACACAACAAGCAATTCATAGAAGGACTTTGGTAACATCAACCTTTAGTGCTAGAGATCCGTATGCAAAACATGTCACCAAACATTTATCTCTCATTCCATCATCAACTCATCATCATTTTCACCAAACTTCAACAAACAACATTCAAAATGGCTCAAACTAGATCAAGGTCTAGACAACAAGAAATTGAAGAGGAAGAGGAGGAAAATCTCAATGAGTTCCAAGAAGCTCTTGGAGGAAATGAAAATGAGGAAAATCCTAGTACACCCACTCCTGAAGCAATCAAAAGGGCACAACACAACCCCCTCTTCAATCGACTTTTCGATGAGATCCTTAGGAAGAATGCTGATGCTCACTTTTTAAGACTTGCCCAAGAAGGAGCCAAACTACCCTTTGATTTTGATACAACACAATTACGGCAAGCATCAGAACACCAGAGTCATAATGAGGATAGAAGAGGTTATGGTCACATCAGATATAAACTTCATCAAGGAAATCCCCCACCTCCTCCTCCTCCAAATGACATTGACATGTTGAGGCAAGAATTCGAGAATCTCACCCAACAACTCCATAGTGGTGTGAAAACAAACCGATTTTCACTTAATGATATTTGTCCCTATCCCTTTGATAGGAATCTACACATGCCACCTTTTCCATGAGGGTTTCAAACACCTAAGTTTGAAAAGTATCAGGGAAAAGGAGACCCTCGAGATCATGTCAGGGAATTTCATTCCGCCTGCCTAGAAGAGGCGTATGAAGACACGTATCTAATGCGCCTCTTTCCTTAGAGTTTGGGAGGGACAAACACACAATGGTTTTCCTAACTATTAGGCGACATTAGGACGTTCGAAGAACTGGTCCAGAAATTCATTGCACATTATTCCCATAACATAGAGTGTGATGTCACCATGGCAGACCTGTGTAACACCAAGCAAAAACCAAGGGAGCTATTTTCAACTTTCCTGCAACGATGGTGACAAATGTCTAGCATACGTTCCCTTCCGCTACCTGAAAGAGAGCTAGTGGAAATATTTATTTCCAACTTGAACAAAGAAATGGAATTTCATTTAGATATGAAAGGCATAGTCTTTTAATGACATGATCACACAGGGTTTAAAATGTGAATGGGCCCTCATCAAAAAGATGCTCCTCGCCCGTGCTTCAACAGTGATAAACCTAACTTTTGGAATAAAAACAAAACATCGTCAATGACGGGGTTGTAGATGCAAGGACTATCAAGAGTGCACAACCTGTGGTTTGATTTGCTAGGCAAAACCCCCCTCCTAAGAACAACACGGTTCCTCCCCCACCAAATCAAGGACACAATGTACCACAAGAGGAACCAAGGCAAAGACAACAAAATTATAAACCAAAACATACATACAGTCCCTTAGGGGAACTTATTGAAACGGTGTTACGTCAATTGGTCTCCTCAAATCTCGTAACTTTACCAAAAACATCTAATTACGAACCTCAAGTCAAACCTATATGGTGAAGGGATAATGAACATTGTGAATTCCATCAAGGGAAAGGGCATAAGTAATTGTCATAGATTGAAAGAGCTTGTTCAGGATCTTATTGACTGAGGAGAGATTGAAATTAAAGGACATGACACAAAAACTACAAACAATGATCATCTTATGTTTAAAAATCCACTTCCATCACAAGATCAAAGGGGTCCTTCTACTTTAGGACGAAACACAGATACCAATGATTATACGTGAGCCACTTATAATTACACCGTGAATCACCTGTATGATGCCAATGAATAAATTGCAACCATTACCATCAAAGATCCAAAATATACTTGCAATGTTGTTACGCGACATAGCAAGATCACCATTAAAGTAGCTCCACAAGGCACCACCTCCATCGCAAAGCAGTATAACCTTGTGGAACAATTAGATAAAACACCCACACTTATATCTATCTTAGAGTTGTTGCGCCTATCCCCATCTCATAAAACAATCTCGGATCAAGCTCTCCAAGAGGCGTTAGTCCCTGCCAATCTAAACACAAATCAATTTCAAGCTATGGTGGGTAGTCTGCGGTCGTCACCATGTCTCACTTTCTTTGAAAGTGACAATACATCCTTCCAACAACCTCATAACGACTCACTCCATATTGAAGGATTTATCAACCAACACAGGATCAAGCGAGTCTTGATCGATAATGGAGTAGGCCTAAATATCTGTACATTACAATTGGTCATAGCATTGGGATATGCAGTTGAATCAATGGACCCTCACAAAATGATAACAATAAAAGCCTATGATGATGCAGAGCTTTCGTCAAAAGGAGCAGTTACTAGTGGTGAAGCACATCATATGTTAAGTTCTAGACCTTCCTCTACCATATATTTTTTTGTTAGGAAGACTTGAGATACATGCCATGCAAGCCGTTCCATCTACCTATCACCATTGTATCAAGTTCCCTCATAACGATGTAGAAATTAAAATCCTGGGTGATGCAAATCCATTTGCATATTTCAATAATATCAACCATCAGCCAAAGATTACCGTTCCCAACAATAGAGAAGCTATCCTGTCCACATCATATGTAAGTCCAGACTCTCTTTCCGGTTCAAACACCACTATACCCAAACAAGAGAAGCTAAAAATGAAAATGGCAGAGGAAGGTCCTGGGGAGTACAATCTAAGCCAACTCTTTTGTGTTGGGCAACTACCTACTTCCCCTAGAACTCATGGTAAGCCTCAAAGGTTACTTCAAGCACCACTGGCCAAACCAGCATGCACTTTGATGCCTTTTATCCTTGGAAAGAGTCAATAAGAGGAGACCAGAGATGAAGACTTACCAGAATGGATCTATAAAGACCCTATCACCACGGAAACCCCACAGGCTAAGCTTCCCACAGATCAATATGGCAAAGGCCTTCTAATTATGCAAAGAATGGGCTATGATGGTCAGAGTGCTTTGGGACCTTGCAAGCAAGGACGCCATGAATAGTTGTAGCCTAAATTAAAGCCTAAAGATAACACTGGACTAGGCTTTCAAAAAGAGACTCTTCCTAAGCTCAGATTCAAAGGGAAACCAAACAAACCTCTATATCAACCTAAAACTCTAAAGAGGTCACCTTTGATTATATCAGCAACACCAAGCACCATACCAACTACCCCACTAAGGCTAAAAATCCTAGCAATATCATCCACAGTACCAATCATCCCACCAATCAAACCAACAACTCCATCAACAGCAGCAACCGCATCAACCACACCATTAGTAGTATTAGAACCCCCAACAGTATCGACAACACTTACAATTCCATCAGAAGCAATAGATCCATCAAGGCCGATACTCCCAGTATCAGTTTCACTGATCCCAATAATCCTCCCCACAACACCAACCATTCCATCTCCAAAGGTACATCAACCAATTACACCTGCAGTGTTTAACTCAAAGGATATCCCGGTTCGGTATAGTAATCGGATATTGGAAAGCGACTCAGAGACCAACTCACATGAGTGGGAATTTGATTCCGTACAAGTCAATACTTCAGATGAGGAAGACACATCACTACCTCCACCTCGCAAAGAAATGCCTATTTACGGAGAAGTACAGATAAAAACCTCTTGGGTTCCTGAACTGGAAACACCTTCCACAGACCCTACGTCACATCCTACACCTGATTCTGATAGGGAGAGTACCATCAATGACCTTCACCACAATGTCTTAACCCTCACTGACACATCTTATGAACTTAACTTGATCGATGAGGTAATGCCCATTATCCATCCCGAACTTATCGAATGGAACTGTAAAGCGGAAAAATCGAGCCCTAGTTGTTCTCCCCTCCCTAACTCCAAGGAGAGAGAAGGGAGGTCACTAGGGTTGATGGTTTTCACTTAGGAGAGACTTTACATTCAAAAGAGGGGTTGAAACCCGCAAGATCCAATCCCACACAATGCAGGATTGGATTCTAAATGAGTTTCAAGGGTTAAGACATCAAGGATACCCTCTTTTGTAAAGAATATAGATAGAATGATTGAACTAGGAATGTATGTAGAAGCAAGAAAGATTCACTTGTAAATAGAGATAGGGATATGGGATGAAGGTGCGGACCTGGAATTAGCAGTAAAATGTCGAGACAGTGTTGTTCTACAAGTTTGAGTGAAAGTTGATGGGACGATGGCACCCGGCGTGCACACGGTCCTCTGAAAAATCCGCGAAACGAAGGGGGACCTGTTCGTCTCTGCACAAGGATTTCAGATCTTCAATTACAGCCGCGTACCTACAACCTACACACAGAAAAGAGAGGACGATTGGGGGGTTAGGGATTAGGGGTTTTCCCTTAGGTCAAACCCTGGTTTTGGAATTAACCAAGAAATGAGAATGCTGTAAATGTAAATGTTTGTAATGTAAACAAGTACTGATACCTTGTTGTAAGAATGTTTGTATTCTTACATGCGAAGGTGTAATGTATGTTGTATGTTGTATGTTGTATGTGATCTCCTCTTCAATGGTTGAATCCTTGTCTTGAATGCAACACTTAGCCTTGAATGGAGACTTAGAATGCTCAATTGTTTGAAGGAATGCTTGAATGCTTGAATGTTTGAATGTTTGAATATCACTTCCACGTCTTTTGCACACATATGTCTTCCTCTCTTTTTTGGAAGAGGAAATGTAGTTTATATACTTGTCAATTATGGCTGATAGATTGATTTTTCCGACCTTAGGCCAACCAGGAAACATTATTTCCCGAATTGCAAACTTAAAGACCCGATGCCCAAAAGAGGCCGGGCCCAAAATAGGGCCAGGGACCAGGGCGCTGGGCGCCCTAGTCCTGAAGGACCAGGGTGCTGGGCGCCATGGTCCCACCTCCCGGGATAGCAGGGTGCAAGGAGGGATCAGGCCAAGGTGCAGAAATATGCAATTTTTGGTGTCGTAAACAGGTTTCGGGGTCTCCATTCAGGTTTAACATTGCGTCGCCATCGTGAAGACCCAAATGTAGTCAAAATTGCAAGTGTCACAATTTTAGGACGCTACATTTAGCCCCCACTTTAGCGGGAGTATAAGCGTACGCTCATACTTTCGATAAAGTACAAGGAAACAACATTGAAAGACTTTCACCACGTCAAGGAGGCAAGATACACCAAGCCCCCAATGGACTAAGGATCTTACGACTTTGATTGACAAAGTAAAAGGGAAGATCACGAGGGAGAACCATGACTGTCAGTAGTAAGGTTCCCTCACTATGAGTCATGCAAGAAAGATATCAAAAATTTTCAAGGCAAAGTTAAATTTGTCAAGAAATTTTCAAGTATCTTGAAAAGATATGAACGGGATGTATGCCCCCCTACGTTAAAGCAATCGCACACGCCTCACCGGGGGTGATTTCTTTAAGGTAGTGATACATATAAAAAATGAGAAAGGAGCACGTTATCACAAGGATTTAGCCCCCAAGTGTGAGATAAGCCCAAGGATAATAGACACAAAACACAAAGCACGAGGTGACTTCGCTTTCCTCGGGGTCAGTATGCTGTATGATAATTCATGTATATCATATGTATGTATGCATAATTGTTCTTCATTCCCCAATCAAGGAAGGTCACCTAGAAGAAGGGAACACATGTGTCTTTTGAGTCAACATGAGAGAGACCAAAAGAGATCTCAATGCTTTGCATCGTCCTCAAGTAGACAACACTAAGGACAACAAATAGAAGAATGAGAATAACACATAGAAGAAGTAACAAAAGAGATCAAGAGAGGAGGAGAGAGTCTGCTATGCTAATGAAACTAGTCCAGCACGTCATCTACCCCCCGATCTTGCTGATCAATATTTTGGGAAGGCAGGAAACACGCTAGAGGAGGAACATCCAACACAGCAGATGGAGCTATCACAAGATCCAAACAAGGGCTATGTTCATGTTCCGAGCCATGTTGTTCTTGTCTAGGAGCTAGGATAAGTGCTTTAGAAAATTCATTAGATAAATGGTTATCAACGTCAACATATTCATATTCACTATTAGAATGAACAGGAGTAACATTTTCATCATGCATAACATTTTCATCT